>NW_025533967.1:180000-325129 GCF_020615455.1 Coregonus clupeaformis
TACAACGCCTGGGCATGCTCCTGATGAGGTGGCGGATGGTCTCTGAGGGATCTCCTCCCAGACCTGGACTAAAGCATCCGCCAACTCCTGGACAGTCTGTGGTGCAACGTGGCGTTGGTGGATGGAGCGAGACATGATGTCCCCCCCAGGTCTACACCTGTTGTATTCGGCACGTGACAAATACAATTTGATTTGATGTGTGACTGTTATCTCTCCTCTCCTCCCTCCCACACCCACCTCTTCCTCTCCTGACCCCCCTCCCTCCACCAGACACCATGATGAAGCACTTCCAGTCCATGGACGCGTGCCGGAGCTTCTCAGAGTTCCGCCAGGAGGCCAGCATGCTCCACTCCCTGCAGCACCCGTGCATCGTGGCCCTGGTGGGAATCAGTATCCACCCGCTCTGCTTCGCCCTGCAGCTGGCTCCCCTGGGCAGCCTCAACACTGTGCTGGAGGACCGACATAGGCAAAGGACGAGAGAGAGAGAGAGAGAGAGAGAGAGAGAGAGAGAGAGAGAGAGAGAGAGAGAGAGAGAGAGAGAGAGAGAGAGAGAGAGAGAGAGAGAGAGAGAGAGAGAGAGAGAGAGAGAGAGAGAGAGAGAGAGAGAGAGAGAGAGAGAGAGAGAGAGAGAGAGAGAGAGAGAGAGAGAGAGAGAGAGAGAGAGAGAGAGAGAGAGAGAGAGAGAGAGAGAGAGAGAGAGAGAGAGAGAGAGAGAGAGAGAGAGAGAGAGAGAGAGAGAGAGAGAGAGAGAGAGAGAGAGAGAGAGAGAGAGAGAGAGAGAGAGAGAGAGAGAGAGAGAGAGAGAGAGAGAGAGAGAGAGAGAGAGAGAGAGAGAGAGAGAGAGAGAGAGAGAGAGAGAGAGAGAGAGAGAGAGAGAGAGAGAGAGAGAGAGAGAGAGAGAGAGAGAGAGAGAGAGAGAGAGAGAGAGAGAGAGAGAGAGAGAGAGAGAGAGAGAGAGAGAGAGAGAGAGAGAGAGAGAGAGAGAGAGAGAGAGAGAGAGAGAGAGAGAGAGAGAGAGAGAGAGAGAGAGAGAGAGAGAGAGAGAGAGAGAGAGAGAGAGAGAGAGAGAGAGAGAGAGAGAGAGAGAGAGACCGAAGTTCTGAAAACATTTCCAACTTCCCCTTTTAACTCCACCCTTCTCCCTCCCCATCAGGCTCCAGGTACATGCCCCTGGGTCACATGCTCACCTTCAGGGCAGCCTATCAGATCGCAGCGGGCTGGCCTACCTGCACAGGAAGAACATAATCTTCTGTGACCTCAAGTCAGACAACATCCTGGTGTGGTCCCTGGAGGTAGGTGACTAGTATGAAGGGCTGAATTCCAAATCGACCCCTAGCCACTATTCCCCAGCCCCCTAAGCCTGGGTTGTTCAATTCCAGTCCTGGAAAGCCAAAACACTTCTGTCTTTCTGTTTTTACCTGGTAGTTAATTGCACTCACCTGGTGTCCCTGAGTGGCGCAGTGGTCTGTCTCCTGAGTGGCGCAGTGGTCTAAGGCACTGCATCGCAGTGCTAACTGTGCCACTAGAGATCCTGGTTCGAATCCAGGCTCTGTCGCAGCCGGCCGCGACCGGGAGACTCATAGGCGGCGCACAATTGGCCCAGGGTCGTCCAGGGTAGGGGAGGGAATGGCCGGCAGGGATGTAGCTCAGTTGATAGAGCATGGCGTTTGCAACGCCAGGGTTGTGGGTTCGTTTCCCACGGGGGGCCAGTATAAAAAATATATATATATATATATATGTATTCACTAACTGTAAGTCGCTCTGGATAAGAGCGTCTGCTAAATGACTAACATGTAAATGTCCCAGGTCTGAATCAGTCCCTGATTAGGAGAGGATGAAGACCAGAAGTGTTTTGGCCCTCCCCGTAGTAAAAATGGTATAATCATTCTTTGTCTCATCCTAGGTGTGTGACCTGGTGAATATCAAGCTGTCGGACTACGGCATCTCGCGCCAGTCCTTCCACGAGGGGGCACTGGGGGTGGAGGGCACGCCGGGATACCAGGCCCCCGAGATACGCCCAGGCATCGTTTATGATGAGAAGGTAGATGATGAGGAGGTCTATGGTGGCAGGTAGCCTAGCCGTTAAGCGTTGTTGGGCCAGTAACCGAAAGGTCGCTGGTTCGAATCCCCGAGCCGACTAGGTGAAACATCTGTCGATGTGCAAGACACTTAACTCCTAATTGCTCCTGTAAGTCGCCTCTGGATAAGAGTGTCTGCTTAATACCTAAAATGTCAATGTGAAATGTAAGGTACTGCCTACCACACCTGGGGTCAACTACATACTTCTAATACATACAAATACTTCCTCTGTACTTGATTTAGTTTGCCTGGTACAATGGAACCAATGGAATAGTCCCAACAGGGACTCACTACCATCTTCAAACGACGGTGAAACTGTCTTTATGTGTTCTATAGACATGGTTCAGTTGTTTTAGTATAACGTTCTACTGTGGTGGTATGGGGGAAAGTTACTGACTAACATTTCCTTGTATTTAGGGTAATGTTACTGACTGTATCATTTAGGGTAATGTTACTGACTGTATCATTTAGGGTAACGTGCCTGACTTATATTTACATTATTTATTTAATTCCATGCAGAATCTATAAACACTGAGTGTACAAAACATTCAGAACATCTTCCTAATATTGAGTTGCACCCCCTCTCCCTTTTGCCCTCAGAACAGGGCATAGACTCTACAAGTTGTCGAAAGCGTTCCACAGGGATGCTGGCCCATGTTGACTCCAATGCTTCCCATAGTTGTGTCAAGTTGGCTGGATGTCCTTTGGGTGGTGGACAATTCTTGATACACACAGGAAACTGTTGAGCGTGAAAACCTCAGCAGCGTTGTAGTTCTTGACACAAACCGGTGTGCCTGGCACCACTACCATACCCTGTTCAAAGACACTTCAATCTTTTTGTCTTGCCCATTCACCCTCTGAATGGCACACATACACAATCCATGTCTCAATTGTCTCGAGACTTAAAATCCTTCTTTAACCTGTCTTCTCCCTTTCATCTACACGGATTTGAAGTGGATTGACCAAGTGACATCAATAAGGGATCATAGCTTTCAACTGGTCAGTCTATGTCATGGAAAGAGCAGGTGTTCATAATGTTTTGTACACTCGGTGTACACTTATATAATTAGTATGTCCCTATGTTACACGATGTACAGCGCCTGTTTTATGTGGGTATGCGGTCCTAAGAGAAAAGAGCTCTGACCACAGAGTAGAGTCAGATCGTAGTTTGTGTGGATTTATGGGAAGGTGGCCGGTGTTATTATGACTGGTCACTTCCTCTGTTGGGCATGTCCCTTTAGTGTCTGATTAGTAACGTGTGCTGCTGTAAGTCAACGGTAAGAACATTAGATCTGTGTGTGTTTTACTGTGCAGTATGTCTGGATACCATATGTGTCCACAGTATGTGTCCCTACAGCATGTAGTGTGTATCATTTACCACATGTATATGACTAAGGCATTCATTCCCTAATGCCTGTTTGACTGTACTGGACGTACAGGAATGTCCCATAGCCTACCCGTCTGAAGTGTTCCCGTAAATGGCAGGTTTCTTGTGGAATATATTCTATAGTATACTGGAATTTACTCAACTTGGCCTCTGTGTTGGTTAGGTGGCCAATTTAGCTCCTGCTTTTTCTTCTCATTAGCCAATCATCTCTCGTCCTGGTATTAATTATCCAATCAGCTCTCCCTCTGCGGTTGCTCATCAGCCAATCGACTCCCATTCTGATATGGATTAGCCAACCATGAATTGGTACGGTATGAAGCCAACCAACCAACTCTGTCTCTGTGTACTTTAATCCTATGGGCTTTTATGTCCTCATTTTAATGAGCCTTTCCAACATGGCTGTCTACCATCTCTGGGCTCCACTCTCTCTAGGGGGTCTGGGCTGGCTTAGCAGGGGTTTTAAGTGGTTGGACGCACACACACACACACACACACACACACACACACACACACACACACACACACTGGTTTGACTGTTTTTCCATGGGGTTAAATCTCCTTTAACCCTCCAACTCAATTGAGGATCCCTTCAAAGGGAAGTGAGAGGTGACTTTAAACCCTGATGTCAATACTCTGACCCTGTTCTGCTGTTCTCAGCCAATCATATCCCTCCTACCATACTTTCAGCCTATTTGGTTGCTCTTTGATTTGACTTCAAATGAGGTTTCAGGATTTAGTTATTGTAAGACTGCAGGAAGAGATGGTGAGGAAAGAGAGAGGGTGGGAGAGGGAGGGAGAGAGAGAGAGAGATGGAGAGAGTACAATGGAAAGACCGAGAGATGGGGAGAGTAAAATGGAAAGACAGAGATGGTGAGAGAGAGGTAGAGGTAGAGTGAGAGGGAGAGATTAAAATGGAAAGAGAGAGAGGGGGAGAGAGAGAAATGGAAAGAGTAAAATGGAAAGATGGAAAAAGAGGGAGAGATTAAAATGGAAAGACAGAAGTGGAATACCAGACATTCTGTGTACTTAGCTAATCTATAAATGGGGTATACATAAATAGTGTGTAATATAAATAGTATCATATTCAACAAACTATATTTTCTTTGGCATCGTTGGATTTCCCCTGTCATACCAATGATAGAGATTGATGACAGACTGGGAGGGTGCCTTATAAGAATATACCATAGAGAATATATCATGGCCCTTACATCAGCCCCTCTGACGGAGAGTACCACGGACGTTGAGCATACTCAGAATAGTTGCCAAGTGATGTCATCATGGCGAGGAGCCAGAGCTGCTACCGTAGCGCTAACAGAGCGTGGAAACTCACCACTCCGGTGTTTTTGGCCCCATCTGTCTGCGCTGCTTTAAATATACGCTGGGAAGACAGCCACAGTGGGCTGTTCATCTCAAGCTCATGGCCATTCATAGAAAGGAATTCAACTTGGGCTATTTCTTGGACTGAAAATATGCTGTTTTGTGTTCCATCACCAAGCTGAATGGCCTTCATAGATAACATTAGACTCTGATTATAACAATGGGATGACTGCTGTGTGTGCGTTTCAATTCAATTGAAGAAGCTTTATTGGCAAAGCAATTAAATCAATATAGATATATAAACACTGAGTGTACGAAACATTAAGAACACCTTCCTAATATTGAGTTGCACCCCCTTTTGCCCTCAGAACAGCCTCAATTCGCCAGGGCATGGACTCTACAAGGTGTCGAAAGCGCCCACAGGGATGATGGCTCATGTTGGCTCCAATGCTTCCCACAGTTGTCAAGTTGGCTGGATGTCTTTTGGATGGTGGACCATTCTTGATACACACAGGAAACTGTTGAGCGTGAAAACCCAGCAGCGTTGTAGTTCTTGACACAAACCGGTGCGCCTGGCACCTACTACCATACCCCGTTCAAAGGCACTTACATGTTTTGTCTTGCCATTCACCCTCTGAATGGCACACATACGCAATCCATGTCTCAATTGACTTAAGGATTGAAAATCCTTCTTTAACCTGTCTCATCCCCTTCATCTACACTGATTTTAAGTGATTTTAACAAGTGACATCAATAAGGGACCATAGCTTTCACCTGGATTCACCTAGTCAGTCTATATAATGGAAAGAGCAGGTGTACTTAATGTTTTGTACAGTGTGTAGATAACATTAAATCAATCTCTCATTCCCTCTCTCTCACTCACTCAGGTGGATATGTTCTCGTATGGGATGGTTGTGTATGAGTTGCTGTCAGGTTGTAGGCCTGCGTTGGGCCAGCACCAGCTCCAGATAGCTAAGAAGCTGTCTAAAGGGATCCGTCCGGCCCTGGGGAGCCCAGAGGAAGTCCAGTTCCACTGTCTGCACGGCCTGATGATCGAGTGCTGGGACACTAAGCCTGAGAAGGTGAGGGACTGTGGGCCAGGATGCCAATACACTTTTCACACTAGTGAGCCGAGCTGTGCTGGCTTGGATATGCTCTTTTTTAAATCGTCCTTTCTGTCAGAAGAAATAGGAAAGTGTGATGACACATCCACACCACTATAATGCTATCATGCTATCTTTCATACATCTAGATGTGTAATAACAATTGATATTCCAGTGCTGTAGGGACACATTTTTATTTTTTCTTAAGCGGATGGTCAGGGGGCCAGAAACATAATTACAAATAATTTGTAGACTGCAAATTGACCACAAGAAGCCCAAACAGATATAATGTTTGACTAAAACGTAATAATTTCTAAACCTAGCTTACATATGTATACGATCACAATACACTACATGACCAAAAGTATGTGGACACCTGCTCGTTCCAAAATCATTGGTCATTAATATGGAGTTGGTCCCCCCCCTTTGCTGCTATAATAGCCTCCACTCTTTCTGGGAAGGCTTTCCACTAGATGTTGGAACATTGCTATGGGGACTTGCTTCATTCAGCCACAAGAGCATTAGTGAGGTTGGGCACTGATGTTGGGCGATTAGGCCTGGCTCGCAGTAGGCGTTCCAATTCATCCCAAAGGTGTTCGATGGGGTTGAGGTCAGGGGCTCTGCAGGCCAGTCAAGTTCTTCCACACCGATCTCGACAAACCATTTCTGTATGGACCTCGCTTGTGCACAGGGGCATTGTCATGCTGAAACAGGAACTTCCCCAAACGTTGCCACAAAGTTGGAAGCACAGAATCGTCTAGAATGTCATTGTATGCTGTAGCGTTAAGATTTTCTCTTCACTGGAACTAAGGGGCCTAGCCCAAACCATGAAAAACAGCCCCAGACCATTATTCCTCCTCCACCAAACTTTACAGTTGGCACTATGCATTCGGGCAGGTAGCGTTCTCTGGCATCTGCCAAATCCCAGTTTCGGCCTTCGGACTGCCAGATGGTGAAGTGTGATTCATCACTCCAAATAACGCGTTTCCACTGCTCCAGAGTCCATGGCGGCAAGCTTTACACCACTCCAGCCGACGCTTGGCATGATGATCTTAGACTTGTGTGTGGCTGCTCGGCAATGGAAACCCATTTCATGAAGCTCCCAACGAACAGTTATTGTGCTGACGTTGCTTCCAGAGGCAGTTTGGAACTCGGTAGTGAGTGTTACAACTGAGGACAGACGATTTTTACGCACTACGTGCTTCAGCACTTGGTGGTCCTGTTCTGTGAGCTTGTTTGGCCTGCCACTTCGCAGTTGAGCAGTTGTTGCTCCTAAATGTTTCCACTTCACAATAACAGCACTTACAGTTGACCAGGGCAGCTCTAGCAGGGCAGAAATGTGACGAACTGACTGGTTGGAAAGGTGTCATCCTATGACTGAGCCACATTGAAAGTCACTGAGCTCTTCAGTAAGGCCATTCTACTGCCAATGTCTGTCTATGGAGATTGCATGGCTGTGTGCTCGATTTTATACACCTGTCAGCAACGGGTGTGGCTGAAATAGCCGAATCCACTAATTTGAAGGGGTGTCCACATACATTTGTATATATAGTTTATCTCTCTATTATGCATGGGAATACTTTGGAACATATTTCCTAAATGTAAATCACTGATTTGCTGGTGTTTTTACTGTCTTTTATGTCTAACATTCTTTTTTCTCAGAAAACTTTGGGGGCGCAAATAAAATCACCAGCCCACGGGCCACCAGTTGGTGAACCCTAGCTTACAGTATGACATAGTGACTGTGTGTCTCTCTCTTGATCCAGAGACCCCTGGCCATGCAGTGTGTGAGGCAGATGCAGGAGCCCAGTTTCCCGTGTCTGAGGTACCTGCTGTCCTGTGACACACACTCCCAGCTCTTCCTGTCCCACCTGCAGGGACACAGCGCTGTCTTCTGGGACGGGGACAAGGACGACAGGTTGGTGTGTCAGTTTGGGACTTTATTTGTTTCTCTTCGTCTGTGGATTTCAGAGGTTTTCCACAAAATGGGACTGAGCTGGCAGTGGCACGTTTTTTGCATGTTTTGGCCTTAGAGAGAGTCTCAGTGTAGATTTCATGAGGATCTGAGGGTGAATTTAACATTGACATTTTAGTCATTTAGCAGACGCTCTTATCCAGAGCGACTTAAAGTTAGTGAGTGCATACGTTTTCCATACTTTTTCCATACTGGCCCCCCGTGGGAGTCGAACCCACAACCCTGGCGTTGCAAGCGCCATGCTCTACCAATTGAGCTACAGGAGGTTTGGGGATTTAAGCTGCTTATGCTTGGACTGTCTCTTAAAGAGCAGGGGAGGTACAACACACACACACACACACACTCTGCACATACCTCTATGAGAGTAACACACACACACACACACACACACACTCTGCACATACCTCTATGAGAGTAACACACACACACACACACACACACACTCTGCACATACCTCTATGAGAGTAACACACACACACACACACACACACTCTGCACATACCTCTATGAGAGTAACACACACACACACACTCTGCACATACCTCTATGAGAGTAACACACACACACACACACACACACACACTCTGCACATACCTCTATGAGAGTAACACACACACACACACACACTCTGCACATACCTCTATGAGAGTAACACACACACACACACACACACTCTGCACATACCTCTATGAGAGTAACACACACACACACATGCACACAGACACACACTCTGCACATACCTCTATGAGAGTAACACACACACACACACACTCCTGTCCTGTAGTAAGGCTCCCAGGTGGAAAGTAATTGCTTTAGTGTTGCTCTCCCCCTGTGTGTGACTGTGTGTGTTTAGGGACTGGGAGATAACCTCCCTATGATAAAGGCAGCTTTCATCGCTCCATACAGCTGGTGCTAATGACTGCTATTGCCTGCAGCTGTCCTGCTGTTAACCCCATAGAGATCCTTTGTAATTCTAATACCCCCTCATAGAGGTATAGTGCCAGGGCTTCCAGCATGGGAACTGACCATGAGAATGACAGGATAATTGTCAGCAGGTTCTACTCCGCTAGGGGAAGGGGGAGAAAAGACAGTATTCAATCTAACTCTGTGTCTGGGTAACACGGTTAAATGGTGTGTATTGTGTCTCCGTATGACCTGTTGGACTGTGTGTGTGTGTTCTAGAAACTCTGCGATTAGTGAATGCCTGTAATACCTGTGTGTTGTCCTATAGGAACTACAGTGTGGTAGTGAATGTGTGTTGTCCAATAGGAACTACACTGTGGTAGTGAATGTGTGTTGTCCTATAGGAACTACAGTGTGGTAGTGAATGTGTGTTGTCCTATAGGAACTACAGTGTGGTAGTGAATGTGTGTTGTCCTATAGGAACTACACTGTGGTAGTGAATGTGTGTTGTCCTATAGGAACTACAGTGTGGTAGTGAATGTGTGTTGTCCTATAGGAACTACAGTGTGGTAGTGAATGTGTGTTGTCCTATAGGAACTACACTGTGGTAGTGAATGTGTGTTGTCCTATAGGAACTACACTGTGGTAGTGAATGTGTGTTGTCCTATAGGAACTACACTGTGGTAGTGAATGTGTGTTGTCCTATAGGAACTACAGTGTGGTGAACGTAGAGAAGGGTCAGGTAGAGGTGAAGAGGATGCCGTGTCCAGGATCCAGGCTGAGCTGTCAGATGAAGATGGACAACACCTTATGGACCGCCACAGAGGTTGGCCAAATAATCACTAACACTGGGGTTGGCCAAACAATCAGTAACACTGGGGTTGGCCAAACAATCAGTAACACTGGGGTTGGGGTTGGCCAAATAATAATTAACACTGGGGTTGGCCAAACAATCACTAACACTGGGGTTGGGGTTGGCCAAACAATCACTAACACTGGGGTAGGGGTCAGCCAAACAATCACTAACACTGGGTTTCGGGTCGGCCAAACAAATCAAATTGTATTTGTCACATGCGTTCAATACAACAGGTGTAGACCTTACAGTGAAATGCTTACTTACAAGCCCTTAACCAACAATGCAGTTTTAAGAAAGAATACCAAAAATATTCACAAAAAATACAATATAAAATAATACGAAATAAAAGTAACAAATAATTAAAGAGCAGCAGTGAAAATGACAATAGCGAGGTTACATACAGGGGGAACCGGTACCGAGTCAATGTGCGGGGGCACCGGTAAGTCAAGGTAATTGAGGTAATATGTACATGTAGGTAGAGTTATTAAAGTGACTATGCATAGATAATAAACAGAGAGTAGCAGCAGCGTAAAAGAGGGCGCTCCGGTACCGTTAGCCGTGCGGTAGCAGAGAGAATAGTCTATGACTTAGGTGGCTGGAGTCTTTGATAATTTGGTAGTGAATGTGTGTCCAAACAATCATTAACACTGGGTTCCCTATGGACGATTAGTATACAATGCCTTCGGAAAGTATTCAGACCCATTGACTTTTTCCACATTTTGTTACGTTACAGCCTTATTCTAAAATTGATTTTTAAAATAAAATTATCCTCAGCAATCTACACACAATACCTCATAATGACAAAGCGAAAAAGGGTTGTTTGAAATTTTTGCAAATGTATATAATTTTTTTAAAATTTAAATAAAACGTATTTACATAAGTATTCAGACCCTTTGCTATGAGACTCGAAGTTGAGCTCAGGTGCATCCTGTTTCTATTGATCATCCTTGAGATGTTTCTACAATTTCATTGGAGTCCACCTGTGGTAAATTCAATTGATTGGACATGATTTGGAAAGGCACACACCTGTCTATATAAGGTCCCACAGTTGAGAGTGCATGTCAGAGCAAAAACCAAGCCATGACTTCGAAGGAATTGTCCGTAGAGCTCAGAGACAGGATTGTGTCGGCACAGATCTGGGGAAGGGTACGAAAAAATATCTGCACCATTGAAGATCCCCAAGAACACAGTGGCCTCCATCATTCTTAAATGGAAGAAGTTTGGAACCACCAAGACTCTTCCTAGAGCTGGCCGCCCGGCCAAACTGAGCAATCAGGGGAGAAGGGCCTTGGTCAGGGAGGTGACCAATCAATCAATCAATCAATCAATCAAATTGTATTTATAAAACCCTTTTTACATCAGCAGATGTCACAAAGTGCTATACAGAAACCCAGCTTAAAACCCAAAACAGCAAGCAATGCAGATGTAGGAGCACGGTGGCTAGGAAAAACTAGGCAGAAACCTAGGAAGAAACCTAGAGAGGAACCAGGCTCTGAGTCCCCTTCTGGCTGTGCCGGGTGGAGATTATAACAGTATCTGGCCATTAAGGTCAGATTTTTCTCCCAAGATGTTCAAACGTTCATAGAGGTCAGCAGGGTCAAATAATAATCACAGTGATTGTAGAGGTTGCAACAGGTCAGTACATCAGGAGTAAACGTCACTTGGCTTTTCATAGCCGGGCATTTAGAGGTTGAAATAGCAGGTGCGGTAGAGAGAGAGAGTTAAAAAAAGCAGGTCTGGGGGCAAGGTAGCACGTCCGGTGAACAGGTCAGGTGTCATGAGCCTCTCACTCCACCGGGTTACCACCTTAATGTGTTTCCACTATCTTCCACTCTGCTCATCTCTCTCTCTCTACTCAGCCTAACGAGCTCCACCTGTTCCTGCTCTGCTCGGCTCTAATTACTCTGCCAGCTGCGCTGCATTACCCACTAACCTCTCCCAGTATTTAAAGTCCCGTCTTTCAGCTCTCCTTTGTCAGATCGTCTGCAAAGCTCACACCGGAACCTGTGTGCTCGCGCTTCTGGCTCACCCTTGTTTTGTGACCCCGGACCTGCCTGATTCTTGGATACTCTTCTGCCCCAGGAAAACCAGACCTGCTCTCTGCCATTACGACTCCTGACTACTCTTCGACCCCGGTAACTCTGACCAGCCTTCTGCCTTGCTACAACGTATTTGGATTTCCCTTGAACTGTACTTCTGCCTTGTTTCATCCGCCCCGTTGTGTCTGTGTTTCCTCCCCCAGGACTTCTGGACCACCAACCACCGGCGTCATCGGACGCATCGCTGCCACTGGGGGGCACAGACCCAGCACATTGGACGGGATAACCCCTGGAGCCTTCACTCACTCCCCTACTTCCCCTTTTCCCTTAAGTTTTAATAAACTTTCTGGTGTGACGCAATTGTGGTCCTCTTGTCGTCTGTCTGAACCGTGACAGTACGATCTGACCATCATGGACTCAGCGCACACTTCCCCGACATGGAAACCGAAGAACCTGAGCAACCCACCGCCATGCTACGCCTGGAACACACTGAGAGAGAGCTAGGTCGCATGAGCGGCGACATCACCTCTCTGCTTCAGGTCGGCCACCAACAGCATCAGCAGTTCCAGCAGCACCAGCAGCAGTCCCAGCAGCAGCAACAACAACTCGCCAGGATCATCCAACTCCTCACCAACCTTACCCCAGCCAGTCTGCCCACCAGCCCTGCCTCCGAGTTACCTGCCCCGGTCATTTCAGCCGCTGCCCCGGAACCCAAGATTGGAAACCCCGAGCGGTTCAACGGCGATTCTACCCAGGTCCGGCCATTCCTGACTAGCTGCCGACTTCAGTTCTCCTTGCAGCCAAGGACCTTCGCCACGGAGGGGGCTAGGGTCGGGTATGCCATCACTCACCTGACGGGCCGAGCTCGACTCTGGGGAACAGCAGAGTTCGAACGTCAAACCCCGCGCATGTGCAACCTTCGACCTGTTTGCTGAGGAGATGCTGAAGGTGTTTGACCTGGATTCACCAACCGCAGAGGCGTCTCGTGAACTGTTCAGTATTCGACAAGGCAGACGTACAGTCGCAGACCATTCCATCGACTTCCGAACCCTGGCAAGACGAAGTTCTTGGAACACACCATCGTTGGTGGACGCGTTCTTCCATAGCTTGGCTGACTATATCAAGGACGAGTTGGTCTCCCATGAACTGCCTTCCACTCTTGATGAAGCCATCGCACTGACTGTCCGGATCGACAGAAGGATACAGACCCGTCGTCGTGAGAGGGGGCGCCAAGGTCCACCAACTACCGGCATTCGGAGAGATCCGACTGGGCTCCTGTCAGCTACTGCCACTCACCCAAGTCAGCTTGATCAGTCTGAGCCTATGGAGATTGGGCGAGCCTCTCTCACTCCTGCAGAGCGCCAGCGCCGCTTCACCTCAAACCTCTGCCTCTATTGTGGAGGTGATGGACATCGTGTGGTAACCTGCCCTTTAAAGCCGAAGCTCACCGGGCATAGGGGGAGTCCGGTTGAGCTCAATGACCATCCAGTCCTCCGACCGCAAACCCTTGCTGCAAGTTCACCTCCGCCTCTCTGACTCTACTCACACCCTGGCTGCTCTGGTGGATTCTGGCGCCGAAGCCAACATAATGGACATCAAGCTGGCACGCCAACTGGGACTGGAGAACCTCCGTTTGACACCTCCTATTCCTGCCCGGGCACTGGACGGACACTTACTCGGATCGGTCACTCATGTCACGGCCCCGGTCTTGATGGGTCTGTCCGGAAACCATCAAGAGACTATCCAGTTTCACCTGCTCCCCTCTCCAGGCCAACCCCTCATCCTGGGTTACCCATGGCTCCGCCCGGCACAACCTCAGCTCGACTGGGTGACCGGGGTGATCAGGAGTGGGGGAGAGGACTGCCACCGAACCTGCCTGCTTGCTGCCGCACTACCCCCTCGGCCAGTACCTACTAACTCCGCCCCTGACCTCTCCCATGTCCCAGAATGCTACCATGGTCTCAGAGAAGTGTTTAACAAAGCAAGAGCCACATCTCTGCCCCCTCACCGACCGTACGACTGTGCCATCGACCTCCTCCCTGGAACAGCCCCTCCAAGGGGCCGTCTTTATTCGTTGTCTGCTCCTGAAAGAAGGTCCATGGAGGACTACATCAATGACTCTCTGTCCACAGGATTGATCCGTTCATCTTCATCTCCGGCTGGTGCTGGCTTCTTCTTTGTGGGGGAAGAGGGACGGATCTCTTCGCCCCTGCATCGACTACAGGGGACTCAACGACATCACAGTGAAAAACCGTTACCCTCTCCCTCTGCTCACCTCTGCTTTTGAGTTGCTCCAGGGAGCCACTGTTTTTACCAAGTTGGATCTCAGAAACGCTTACCACCTAGTGCGGATCCGGGAGGGAGATGAATGGAAGACCGCATTCAATACACCAACAGGCCACTACGAGTATCTGGTTATGCCTTTTGGCCTCACCAATGCTCCTGCTGTGTTCCAGGCTCTAGTGAATGATGTACTGCGGGACATGTTAAACAAGTTTGTCTTCGTTTACCTGGATGACATCTTAATCTACTCCAGAAACCTGTCTGAACACACCCGCCATGTCCAGCAAGTCCTTCATCGTCTTCTGGAGAATTCCCTCTACGCCAAGGCAGAGAAATGTGAGTTTCACGTCAAGACAGTGGCCTTCCTGGGGTACATAGTGGCAGAGGGAAGTATCCAAATGGATCCTGCCAAAGTATCAGCAGTCACGTTATGGCCAGTTCCGGAGAACAGAAAGAAGCTGCAACAGTTTCTGGGGTTTGCTAACTTCTATAGAAAGTTTATCCGGAACTACAGTACCGTTGCTGCCCCCTCTCACTGCTCTAACCAGCACCAAGCAACCCTTCACCTGGACCCCAGCAGCCGACAAGGCCTTCAGTACCCTCAAGGTAAGGTTCACCTCCGCTCCCATCCTCCAGATGCCTGACGTGGACCGGCAATTCATTGTGGAGGTGGACGCTCGGATGTGGGAGTTGGTGCTGTGATTTCTCAGTGGGCTGCGGAGGATAGGAAGCTCCATCCCTGTGCCTTTTTCTCACGTCGGTTGTCCCCCTCTGAGTGCAATTACGACATAGGGAACCGAGAGCTGCTGGCTGTGAAGCTTGCCTTGGAGGAGTGGCGTCACTGGCTGGAGGGGTCCACCATTCCATTTCTCGTTTGGACCGATCATAAGAACTTGGAGTACATCCGCACGGCCAAACGGTTGAACTCCAGGCAGTCCCGCTGGGCCTGTTCTTCACCAGGTTTAATTTCACTCTGTCATACCGGCCTGGATCACGCAACACCAAGCCAGACGCCCTCTCCCGTCAATTCCAGAAGGATGACAACCCCTCCAAGGATCCTGTGTCGATTCTGCCAAGTCCCTGCATCGTAGCAGCTCTGACCTGGGCTGTTGAGGAACAGGTGCTGGAAGCTCTCCGTAACCAGCCCGGTCCCAGCACTTGCCCAGCTGACCGCTTTTGTCCCCGAAAACCTAAGGTCCCAGGTCGTTCAGTGGGGACATGACTCCCGCCTAGCTTGTCACCCTGGCTCCACCCGCACTTACAACCTGCTCGCCCAGAGGTTCTGGTGGCCCGCTCTGAGAAAGGATGTACGGGAATTCGTCCAAGCCTGCCCCATCTGCAACCAACACAAGTCGTCCTGCCAGCCCCCAGCCGGATTGCTGCAGCCCCTGCCTGTGCCCAGACGTCCCTGGTCTCACATCGCCCTTGACTTTGTCACGGGGCTGCCCCCCTTCAAGGGGCAAGACCGTCATTCTCACCATAGTTGACCGATTCAGCAAGATGGCACACTTCATTCCCCTCCCCAAGCTCCCAACCGCCAAGGAGACCGCCCAGGTGGTCCTGGAACACGTCTTCCGGATCCACGGACTGCCAAAGGATGTAGTTTCTGACCGTGGTCCACAATTCTCCTCCGCTTTTTGGAAGGAGTTCTGTCACCTGCTGGGAGCCACAGTCAGTCTGACTTCCGGATTCCATCCCCAATCCAATGGGCAGTCAGAGCGGGCAAATCAGGAGCTCGAGAAGGCACTGCGATGCATGACTTCACGCAACCCCCACTCCTGGTCGCAGCAATTGACATGGGTGGAGTACGCACACAATTCTCTGACCTGCTCTGCCATCGGTATGTCCCCTTTCCAATGTGTTTATGGATACCAGCCTCCTCTATTTGCCAGTCAGGAAGGGGAGGTTACTTGCCCATCTGCACTTGCGTTTTGCCCGTCGATGTCGCCGCACCTGGTCACAGGCCCGAGCCACACTTCTCGAGATCCGTTGCCAGCTACACTACCGGGCCAACCGTCGGAGAATCCCTGCTCCCACCTACCATGTTGGTCAAAGGGGTGTGGTTGTCATCAAGGAACCTGCCACTCAGGGTGGAGTCGCAGAAGTTGGCACCTCGGTTCATTGGCCCATTCCCTATCATAAGAGTGATTAGCCCAACTGCTGTCCGGCTCCAACTGCCTAATTCCATGAGGGTGCACCCCACTTTCCATGTGTCTAAGATTAAGCCCATTCATGAGAGTCCGCTGGTCCCTGCTGCGCCTTGTCCTCCTCCTCCACGGCTCGTCGATGGTGGTCTGGTTTACACCGCCGCCGCCTGCTTCGGTCCAGACGGAGGGGTAGGGGGTCTCCAGTACCTCATTGACTGGGAGGGCTATGGACCTGAGGAAAGGACCTGGGTGCCAGCTAGTCGGATTGTGGATAGGACTCTCATCACCGCCTTCCACCAACGGCATCCTGATCAACCTGCTATCCGTAGGGGCCGCCCCAGAGGGATCCCTAACCGTCCTGCCCGCTCGGCTCCTGTCCTGTGCCTGATCCTGTCTCGGGACCTGTCCCATCTCCCGACCACGGCCCTCCGGCTTCCTCCGAGGATGAGGGCGTTCGCTCGGACCGTTCGGAGGAGTTCTAGCCCTCCTCCGGCTCCCCTCCTCCCGCCCGGCGTGGTGTTGCTCTTGGGACTTCTGGGGCCGTCCCTTGGGGGTTCTGTCATGAGCCCTCTCACTCCACCGGGTTACCACCTTAATGTGTTTCCACTATCTTCCACTCTGCTCATCTCTCTCTCTCTACTCAGCCTAACGAGCTCCACCTGTTCCTGCTCTGCTCGGCTCTAATTACTCTGCCAGCTGCGCTGCATTACCCACTAACCTCTCCCAGTATTTAAAGTCCCGTCTTTCAGCTCTCCTTTGTCAGATCGTCTGCAAAGCTCACACCCGAACCTGTGTGCTCGCGCTTCTGGCTCACCCTTGTTTTGTGACCCCCGGACCTGCCTGATTCTTGGATACTCTTCTGCCCCAGGAAAACCAGACCTGCTCTCTGCCATTACGACTCCTGACTACTCTTCGACCCCGGTAACTCTGACCAGCCTTCTGCCTTGCTACAACGTATTTGGATTTCCCTTGAACTGTACTTCTGCCTTGTTTCATCCGCCCCGTTGTGTCTGTGTTTCCCCCCCCCAGGACTTCTGGACCACCCACCACCGGCGTCATCGGACGATCGCTGCCACTGGGGGGGGCACAGACCCAGCACATTGGACGGGATAACCCCTGGAGCCTTCACTCACTCCCTACTTCCCTTTTCCCTTAAGTTTTAATAAACTTTCTGGTGTGACGCAATTGTGGTCCTCTTGTCGTCTGTCTGAACCGTGACATCAGGGTTCCATAGCTGCAGGTAGAAGAATGGAAACTGGAGCAGCAGCACGACCAGGTGGACTGGGGACAGCAAGGAGTCATCAGGCCAGGTAGTCCATGGTCCTAGGGCTCAGGTCCTCCGGGATGGGAGGGAGAGAGAGAGAATTAGATGGTTACTCTGACAGAGCTCTGGAGATCGGAGAACCTTCCAGAAGGACAACCATCTCTGCAGCACTCCACCAATCAGGCCTGTATGGAAGCCACTCGTCAGTAAAAGGCACATGACAGCCCGCTTGGAGTTTGCCAAAAGGCACCTAAAGACTCTCAGACCATGAGAAACAAGATTCTCTGGTCTGATGAAACCAAGATTGAACTCTTTGGCCTGAATGCCAAGCGTCACGTCTGGAGGAAACCTGGCACCATCCCTATGATGAAGCATGGTGGTGGCAGCATCATGCTGTGGGGATCTTTTTTAGCGGCAGGGACTGGGAAAATAGTCCGGATCGAGGGAAAGATGAACGTAGCAAAGTACAGAAAGATCCTTGAAGAAACCTGCACAGAGCGCCAGGACCTCAGACTGGGGCGAAGGTTCACCTTCCAACAGGACAACGAACCCTAAGCACACAGCCAAGGCAACGCAGGAGTGGCTTCGGGACAAGTCTCTGAATGTCCTTGAGTGGCCCAGCCAGAGCCCAGACTTGAACCTGATCGAACATCTCTGGAGAGACCTGAAAATAGCTGTGCAGCAATGCTCCCCCATCCAACCTGACAGAGCTTGAGAGGATCTGCAGAGAAGAATGGGAGAAACTCCCCAAATACAGGTGTGCCGAGCTTGTAGCGTCATACCCAAGAAGACTTGAGGCTGTAATCGCTGCCAAAGGTGCTTCAACAAAGTACTGAGTAAAGGGTCTGAATACTTTTGTAAATGTGATATTTCAGGGGTTTCTTTTATAAATTTGCGAACAGTTCTAAAAACAATTTTTCTTTCATTTTAGAATAAGGCTGTAACGTAACAATGTGGAAAAGGTCAAGGGGTCTGAATACTTTCCAAATGCTGTAGAACAGAATAGATGACCTATATTTATATTTATCCATTGTCTTTGCATCTGACAGTTTACACAGTGATGCTGCTAAGGTTGGCCAAACAATACCAAACACTGGATGCCACTCAGCATGACATGAAACCTCAGACATAAGCCTTCTTAAGTGGGTTTCGTAATGTAACTAATGTACATGGTGACACCATGTCAGTACAAGTGCTCTCACCATATCATAAGTATTTTAATCTCTAGTCTAACCTGTGCCCTTCACTTTGTAGTGTGTAAGCTCAGGGTGAGTTTTGTTGCTGTCACGTTGCCTGGTGAGGCTATGCAAAGTCTAATGAAAACATGTATGGGGAGTGTCGTTGGGAATAAATGGGTGTTTATATAAAATATTATAATTGCCAATATGTTTAAAGTATTGATCTGCCCATGAAATGGAAGCTTATAACATTATCCACCTTGAGTAGATTATGTAGATCTGAATCAATTTTGTTTCTGTGAGTGTGTCTGCGTGCGTCTACATGCACGCGTGTGTGTGTATTTACTTTTGTGTGTGTGTGTGTTCTAGGAGCAGGAAGTGTTCATCTACAGTCTAAAGGAGATGTGTCCACTGAGCCAGCCCCAGAAACAGCTCTCCTGTCCTGCTATAGTCACCTGTCTGTTCCCCGTGCCCGCCAGAGACCAGGTAACGCTCCTGTAGTCACCTGTCTTTTCCCTGTGCTCCGCCTAGAGACCAGGTAACTCTCCTGTAGTCACCTGTCTGTTCCCCGTGCCCGCCAGAGACCAGGTAACTCTCCTGTAGTCACCTGTCTGTTCCCCGTGCCCGCCAGAGACCAGGTAACTCTCCTGTAGTCACCTGTCTTTTCCCTGTGCCCGCCAGAGACCAGGTAACTCTCCTGTAGTCACCTGTCTTTTCCCTGTGCCCGCCAGAGACCAGGTAACTCTCCTGTAGTCACCTGTCTGTTCCCGTGCCCGCCAGAGACCAGGTAACTCTCCTGTAGTCACCTGTCTTTTCCCTGTGCCCGCCAGAGACCAGGTAACTCTCCTGTAGTCACCTGTCTGTTCCCCGTGCTCGCCAGAGACCAGGTAACTCTCCTGTAGTCACCTGTCTTTTCCTTGTGCCCGCCAGAGACCAGGTAACTCTCCTGTAGTCACCTGTCTTTTCCCTGTGCCCGCCAGAGACCAGGTAACTCTCCTGTAGTCACCTGTCTGTTCCCCGGGCTCGCCAGAGACCAGGTAACTCTCCTGTAGTCACCTGTCTTTTCCCTGTGCCCGCCAGAGACCAGGTAACTCTCCTGTAGTCACCTGTCTTTTCCCTGTGCCCGCCAGAGACCAGGTAACTCTCCTGTAGTCACCTGTCTGTTCCCCGTGCCCGCCAGAGACCAGGATACTGTACACTACTGCCCTGTAGGGTTGTCATTATACCAGTTTCACAATAATACCATACTGGATTTTCCAATGCGAAACATGAAGCAGGCTCAACTATTTGGTCCTTTAGGAACCTTTATTCCAATATTGTGTATAGCTTGGAAAGTAAACACATTTGACTCTGTGTGATAACATAATGCTCTTTGTTTCCAAGATTAGGATTGTTTTCCTTTAGATATTAAATCCGCTTCATGTTTAGTTTCCTTGCCACGAGACTTATCACGATACTGCTATCATGACAACCCTACTGCCCTGTCTCAAATCATCTCCTAGACCAGTAGATCCCTAACTGGTCCACCAGTAACCCCAACAATACACATTGCTGTTGTAGCCCTGGACAACCATACGTGATTGAATAGATCTCTGTGAGAAAGAATTCTGGGAACCCAACCCATTGTTGGGCCACTTCCATCATCTACTAAACCCCATTGTAACCCTGATACACTGGATAATCGGTATTCTCTTATTGCTGTACTGTAAAGTGTTTATACAGTAGCAATACAGCAGTTGACAATAATACGGTAACAAGCTAACTGCCCTCGAAACCAGCCCATGACCCTTTATAGTGATTTATTTGCGGTCTGACCGTCATTAACTAACTCGGCTACTGTGGTAAAATAGGTTTTACGGTCCTCTTAACAGTAGAAATGCCGGCCCTTGAGCGGTCCCGCTTCTAAGCCAATGACGGGTCTTTTTGACGCCAACATTCAAACGGTCTAATCAATAGATTTCATATATGCTATCTGAAAAATAATCATGTGGTTGGGTTTATGAAGGTAATATTAGAATCCTATTAATTTTTATTTTTAAGAACATAATGGCATTTTCATTAGTATGTTACTGTAGGCTATATGTAAAAAAACGAAAAACCACTAGAAACACCACAATTCAAGTGCTAAATCCATCACAACCATTATAATTTCATTTTGGCAGGTCTTAAGAAACATATGGAAATAAGAAGAAGAACAGAATAGCATATTATACGTTGTATTATGTTACTAGTCTTTGCTTAGTAGCCTGGGCTGTGGAGCGCATGGAACAGCGGTTATTCTAGGAAAAATTGATATTTTGAAATAGAGCTCATCTCTTCAATTTTGAGAATTGTTTGGCAAAAATACGTGTTTTGGAAACCTCAGAATCGGCTCTTTCTGATACTATACCGAAATCAAAACGTCTTACCTGCATGTGACTCTGTAGGACAGGAGTCGGCAACAGGAGGTTCGCGGGCCAAAACCAGCCTGCAAACCATTTTTGTTGTTGCCCCTCTCTATTGTAATAAGAGACTAAAATCACCATTCAGCTAAAAATGTGTTTGATTTAGGAAATCTGTTCCAAAGTATTCCCACCAAGAAAAAATAAAAAAGAGACGTGATCATGTCTCAGTGTAATCAAGGTATGAAATGATTGTTCATTTCAAAAACAAATTTTTTTTGGGCTTAGTTGTGGTCATTTGTGGTGCACAAATTATTGTAATAATGTTCTGCTTCCCCCCCCCCCCACCACCATCTGCTTCGACAAAAATCGTCCCGCGGCTGAATCTAGTTGCCTACCCCTGCTGTAGGACAATTTGAAACTTAACTTCTAGTGTTAAACAGGCTGGGGCCCCCTGACCTGACTTCCCCTTCACCCCTAGACCCTCAGGCCTTTGAAGTGTCCTGTGGCTGGGGTAGTCCAGGTGCTGAGGCTGACCTAGTGGAGTCTGTCTGTCTGTCTGTCTGTCTGTCTGTCTGTCTGGGGCTAAAGAGCTAAAGGCTCTCTCACATTATACCTGCAAGGCACTTTGATTTGCTTGCCACGAAGAAGGGCGCAGAAGTGTTGGATAATTCTATGTAACATATTTCTGACACGTCAGCTGTTCAGGGTCCCCACACTGCAGACGTGGAGCCCTCTTTCCCTCCTTCCCAGAAACCCATCATCCACTGAAGTCAGCTGTACAGGTAGAACAGTCAGGCCCCCGCTGTAGGACAACAGTAGAACAACCGCTGGTAGTTACTAGGGGGACTGCGAGGTCATGGGAGGAACAACTCTGGGGCAAACAGCCGCTGACCTGGTTGTATGACAAGATGGATTACACGTGTAAATATGTGTTGGGAATGATGAACGACACAATCAAACGCATATTTACATTTAAATTAGAAGAGCGTACAGTAGATTGATTTACTAGTTGTATTATTTACTGTAGCAGTGCATACAACAGTATTTTTACTGCCCCCACTCACTATTTTAACTTAGCAACAAGAATGTTTTCACCTCCGTTCATGCTTTTGATCCAGTTTTTCAGTCTGCATAGTGGTTTGGATGTGTTATTGATATCTTCAGTCTCTCTGTCTCGCTCTCCATGTCCCTTCAACCACTCTCCATTCCATGTACACACCCCGCCAACCTGACGTTCTGGTCTCCTCCCATGCAGACCCAGGCGCGTGTCTTCATGGGGATGTCAGACGGTCTGGTGGCAGTGTACTCCCTGGTGGATGACATGCCTGTAGAAGGAGAGACCTATCTGTGTTCTCACACCCTCAATACGACCATGTTTGGGATGGAGGACTCTGACCCAAGACAGAGACCCTACCCAGTCAGGAGCATGGTCCTGGTCCACAGTGGCTCCCAGGTAGGAATAGATGTATTGCTACCTGGCCCGAAGAGAGATATATCAATAACCACGATATGCCGATATATTGCTATATATATATGTGTGTGTGTGTGTGTATATGTATGTGTGTGTGTATATACAGTGGGGAAAAAAAGTATTTAGTCAGCCACCAATTGTGCAAGTTCTCCCACTTAAAAAGATGAGAGAGGCCTGTAATTTTCATCATAGGTACACGTCAACTATGACAGACAAATTGAGAAAAAAAATCCTGAAAATCACATTGTAGGATTTTTTATGAATTTATTTGCAAATGATGGTGGAAAATAAGTATTTGGTCACCTACAAACAAGCAAGATTTCTGGCTCTCACAGACCTGTAACTTCTTCTTTAAGAGGCTCCTCTGTCCTCCACTCGTTACCTGTATTAATGGCACCTGTTTGAACTTGTTATCAGTATAAAAGACACCTGTCCACAACCTCAAACAGTCACACTCCAAACTCCACTATGGCCAAGACCAAAGAGCAGTCAAAGGACACCAGAAACAAAATTGTAGACCTGCACCAGGCTGGGAAGACTGAATCTGCAATAGGTAAGCAGCTTGGTTTGAAGAAATCAACTGTGGGAGCAATTATTAGGAAATGGAAGACATACAAGACCACTGATAATCTCCCTCGATCTGGGGCTCCACGCAAGATCTCACCCGTGGGGTCAAAATGATCATAAGAACGGTGAGCAAAAATCCCAGAACCACACGGAGTGACCTAGTGAATGACCTGCAGAGAGCTGGGACCAAAGTAACAAAGCCTACCATCAGTAACACACTACGCCGCCAGGGACTCAAATCCTGCAGTGCAAGACGTGTCCCCCTGCTTAAGCCAGTATATGTCCAGGCCCGTCTGAAGTTTGCTAGAGTGCATTTGGATGATCCAGAAGAGGATTGGGAGAATGTCATATGGTCAGATGAAACCAAAATATAACTTTTTGGTAAAAACTCAACTCATTGTGTTTGGAGGACAAAGAATGCTGAGTTGCATCCAAAGAACACCATACCTACTGTGAAGCATGGGGGTGGAAACATCATGCTTTGGGGCTGTTTTTCTGCAAAGGGACCAGGACGACTGATCCGTGTAAAGGAAAGAATGAATGGGGCCATGTATCGTGAGATTTTGAGTGAAAACCTCCTTCCATCAGCAAGGGCATTGAAGATGAAACGTGGCTGGGTCTTTCAGCATGACAATGATCCCAAACACACCGCCCGGGCAACGAAGGAGTGGCTCGTGAAGAAGAATTTCAAGGTCCTGGAGTGGCCTAGCCAGTCTCCAGATCTCAACCCCATAGAACATCTTTGGAGGGGAGTTGAAAGTCCGTGTTGCCCAGCGACAGCCCCAAAACATCACTGCTCTAGAGGAGATCTGCATGGAGGAATGGGCCAAAATACCAGCAACAGTGTGTGAAAACCTTGTGAAGACTTACAGAAAACGTTTGACCTGTGTCATTGCCAACAAAGGGTATATAACAAAGTATTGAGAAACTTTTGTTATTGACCAAATACTTATTTTCCACCATAATTTGCAAATAAATTCATTACAAATCCTACAATGTGATTTTCTGGATTTTTGTTTTCTCATTTTGTCTGTCATAGTTGACGTGTACCTATGATGAAAATTACAGGCCTCTCTCATCTTTTTAAGTGGGAGAACTTGCACAATTGGTGGCTGACTAAATACTTTTTTCCCCACTGTACCTGTATACCACAGTGTCAAATGATGAAATAGTAAATAATTGTATACAGTAGTGAAATACCAGTAACCTTATTACAATGTTACTGGGTATGAAGTAACTACAGTCATGTAGTCAGGACAAACTCTGGTAATATGAATGGTTATCAAAAAGTGTAAGTCTTATCTCCACCTTCTTGCTCTTCCTCCCAGCTGTGGTACTCCCATGGTCCAGGCCTGCTGGTGATCAACTGCCGGACCCTCCAGGCGGTGCGTCGTCTGGAACCCCTACGACCCCCCATCCTCCATACAGGCCCTGGCCTCAGCCTCTGTCTGTCAGGGATGAGGCAGTGTGGACCCTGGACGACCACACCAACACCCTACAGCTCTACCACGCTGCCACCTACCAGCTCTGTGCCACGTACAGGTGTGTGAGACGTGGGTGGGGGATGGGGTGAGGTAGTATTATGCTAATATATAGGACACTGCTATAGTATATGCTGGCAGTAGAATGGGTGAGTGAGTGGTGATTGTGACTGGAGAGGGCTTTGACTGATGGGAAAGATATTCAAACTTTACTTTAGAACACCATGGCCCATACAACCAATGTCTTGTGTACTGAATCAACTATACTAATATACTATACTATAATATACTATACTAACTAATACACAGACAAGACACAATTTCACTATGCAACGGACCATGTGACCAATACATACACATAATACAAATGTCATTTCATCATTCCAGCTGTGGCGACGCCAACCCTCTCCGGGACGTGTTCACTGTACAGCGACCTGCAGGGGTTACCATGGATACGACTCCCTGACCTTGACTCAAAGAGGAAGGGTCTAGAGGAGGAGGAGGAGGAGTGTCCTAACGGCGAAGTGACGCTGATCTACAGCGGGAGGCAGGGACTCAGATCATCCAGCACCAGGATTCGCTGACGGACTACTGCTCCATGTCCTCTGACTCCACCCCCTTCGATGGGATTTGACCAATCCTGTTCCGGCCCCTCGTCAGAGCCGCTGGGATTGGACCGATCCAGTTCCTACGCTCTCAGCTCATTAGCTAGTTCCAGCAGTATGCCTTTTTCCCACTGAGGGAGGAAGAGAGGCCTCAGGACCACCCAGCCAACCCTGACCCTGTGGTGAACTCTGACCCCACCACGACCTTTAGCCCCACGTCCCCCCACCTGCAGGCCCTAACTGTGCTGGCTGTCAATGGAACCCTTTGGATCCCCAGGTACCCTCAATGCAACACACACAAACCCAGCATGTCATACAACAGACATAGGGGCATATTTTTTTACAGTCAAGAACAGATTCCTATATAATATTTACATGGTTCCTGAGACGTTAACACTCCTCCAGGCTTTGTGAGATCCGATGCTGCAACACGTGCCTTTTCCATCTGGTCTGTCTGGTCCCACTCTAGCTAGGGCTGACACTAAAGACTTGTAAAGAGCAGAATCAACAACCTCTGAGTCATCTAAACAGTTGCTTTTGAGAAGGAAAATGCTTTTGAGAATGTCCCAAATGGCCCAGTCTGGTGCCAGGTCAGGGTCTTTTTCTGGCCCTGAGGAGACTTGTTTTGGGCCAGGCTTCAGAGGTTGAAACACTTAAGGTCTGTGTCTTTAGGAGAAAAACACTGGGATAAAGTCTTATGGTGGAAATGGGCCAACAGATGGAACTTAGGTCTGACCTCAAATCATAATTTTGAGTTTTGAATAAGGTTCGTCATTTAGAAAATAGTATTCAGCTAACCAAATATTTAAAACATAAAAATGACAAATTTGCTAAGTAACCATGATTGCTAACGTTCGCTGGTAACGCTAGTCAGCTATAGCTTGTTCTCCATCTGATAACTTTTTAGTAAATGGTGAGCCAATATATTTTAATGACTGATCAAAACTCATTTTATCTTGGCTTTGTCTTGTCCCTCTGCAGCAGACACGTTTTGGGCTGCTTTGTCATTATTTTGCCAATACTCGAATCAGCAAAAAGTGATTTGAATCACAGTAAAACCAATCAAATCCAAATGAGTAGAATCTTTGTGGTCAGCCCAACTGGAACACTAGCTATTTGACTGTGCCAACAAGAGATCTTTAGTCACTACTGTGTTGTGTTCCAGGAGTGGTGGTGACGTGATGGTGATCGAGGTCCAGCGGCAGACAGGACAGCTCCGGGGCGTGTCATCGCTGTGCTCAGGCCCCCTGGAACTTCCTCTTACGGGTGAGGTCATATCCTGTCAGGAAGGCTGTGTCTCAATAGTCTAAAGTGGCTACATGGGACAATTTGAGATGCATCTATTCTTTTTGATAGCCAGTGAGGTGTGTACACTCTGTCCAATCAGCTTCCACCATGCTGATGGAACAGCCAGTTATAAAGCCACACCTAGCCGCACCCCCTAGACACTGCTTTTAAATCTGAGAGGTCTGGATAGGTATTGTGATATCGTAATATTCCTCCCTTGCCCTAAGCTAGGTCAGGGCTGTGTTCTTGGAGCTCTACCGTCCTGCAGGGTTTCAGTCCAACCATTATTTAGCACACCTTAGTTTATTAGCTGCTTACCAGGACCTTAACTAGCTGAATCAGGTATGTCAGGTTAGGGTTGGACTGAAAACCTACAGGACGGTATATCTCCAGGAAGAGGGTTGAGTAGCACTGGCCTATATGGTATTTCCTTTGGGATCCATAGGAAGTACCCAAGGGTAGAGGCTACCGCAGGAGATCATGCTCTAAAGCAGGTTTCCCATTCCTAGCCTTCCAGGGCCACAGTGTTTGCTGACTACTGCTTCTCCTTCAGCGATACCCTTGACACACTGCCAAGCAGAGCCTTACTGGGCTGGCCTGGTTGCGTATCCACCATAGTAGCTTCATAGTAGCTTGAACCGTGCTGGAAAAGACGGTCTGAGCCAACACAGTACGGTTTGGGTCGGCACGATAGTGTGGGATAGACAGCTGACCTAGAGCTGGGAAGCCAGTTGTGTGGCTGTGTGGCCTGTCTGGCCGATCAATGGCCTTAATGGCCAAGGTCCATAAAGATGACGGCCTCCATGTACTTACCACAAGCACCTCATTTGGTAAGATCACGGTATTGTACAGTGTTCTCCTTTAGTCTTTTTTTGTATTGGCATTGGCACAGTATACATGATCCCAATTCTAGCTCCAATTTGAAAAAAACTAAAAGTAGATTGTGCTGATTTATAGGCACATTGAACCATTGCGCGCGGTAGTTTAAAGTCTGTGGATAGTGCTCAAATGATGATGTCATATCTGCATTCCTCCATATATTTTTACACCTTCGCCATTGTCCGGGAAGCAGAACAGCAACCCTCCAGTCTCCAGGAGTGCAGTTGAAGACACCTGCTGTAAACTATAGTCACTTTCAGATAGATTGCACCGCACAAAGAATCCCCAAAGCAATTATAACATCCAACGGAACAGTGTGGGAAAGTGCTCCATTGATTAACCCATTACAGTCTAAGCCCTGTCTAAGCCGGGGGAGAAGGTCATACTAAGGATCATTTTGCTATTAGATTTTTTATTTGAATACAGGGACGGAACCAAATGTCAGGGCAATGTCTTTCTACCGTAACACCGGCGCATTGCCCCGTCCAAGCCATGGGATGCATCCCAAATGGCACCCTTTGCTCTATATAGTGTACTACTTTTGACCAGAGCACCTATGTAGGGCATAGGGTTCCATTTGGGATCCCGCCATGGTGTTACAGTGAAAAATAGGCCTCATTACAGACCTGTGGAGTGTGGGACCTATTTATCAGCTGTGGCAAAGTAGGCCAGCAGAACTGTCTGGCTACATCCCAAATGGCACCCTATTCCATATGTAGTAGCACCTTATTCCCTATGTAGTGCCCTGGTCAAAGGTATTGCACTACATAGGGAATAAGGTGCAATTTGGGACGCACACCCTTTCTGGCACAGCAAGAAAAGGAGCTGGAGATTAATTTGCTGATTCAGCTTCAATAAAGACCCAGCAGAGATCCCTCATCATGTGCTTAACAGGGTTTTCCCCACTCTGTAATTATTCCTATAAACGTCCCAGCAGCTGTTTTAGGTACAGCAGAAAAGGACTTCTGTCTGAAGTGCATGCGTGTGCGTGCGTGAGGTTTTAGCTTTTAGCAGCAGGCAATAAAAGGGCCACCCAAAGCCGAGGTCCTTAATAAGCAGTGGTTGTCAGGGGGCTGGTGCTATCCGGGATCCTTAGGACGTCCCTAACCTTAACCCCTACCCCTACCCAAACCTTAACTTTAACAATAACATTAACCCTTGCCTTAACTATTTAAATTTAAACTTGAATAGGTTGACGTCAGATCCCGTTTAGACTAGTAGCACCAGGGACAGGTTGAGGTCAGGCCATAGGGTCGCAGGAAGACATGAAAGGCTGTGAGAAACACCCTGCAGATTCTGAGCTTGTTTCACATCAACTGGAGACTGCAGACTGACTGATCTACAAATCACCTTGCATCCTAAATAACTAGTCATTATGATTTGTAGATCAGTCAGTCACAATTACCCACAATGCACCACAGATGTAATGCTATCGAACATAGTCTCTGTTTATCGATTTCATCCCATTTGAAACAAACTACAACTTACAAAGGCTTTATAGGGCATTAGGAAAGTCTTCATCATTTTCTATGGCGATACCGGTAGCAATTGACTGTTCTGTCTGAGGAAGACTTTTGTGGGTGTGTGTGTGTGTGTGCTTGTGTGAGTGCGTGCAGGTGTGTGTGGCAGAGGAAAAATATATACACTACCGTTCAAAAGTTTGGGGTCACTTAGAAATGTTCTTGTTTTCGAAAGAAAAGCAATTTTTTTGTCCATTAAAATAACATCAAATTGATCAGAAATGCAGTGTAGACATTGTTAATGTTGTAAATGGCTATTGTAGCTGGAAACGGCGTACAGAGGACTTTCTTCTGAAACTCTTCAGTCTATTTTTGTTCTGAGAAATGAAGGCTATTCCATGCGAGAAATTGCCAAGAAACTGAAGATCTCATACAACGCTGTGTACTACTCCCTTCACAGAACAGCGCAAACTGGCTCTAGCCAGAATAGAAAGAGGAGTGGGAGGCCCCGGTGCACAACTGAGCAAGAAGACAAATACATTAGTGTGTCTAGTTTGAGAAACAGACGCCTCACAGGTCCTCAACTGGCAGTTTCATTAAATAGTACCCGCAAAACACCAGTCTCAACGTCAACAGTGAGGAGGCGACTCCGGGATGCTGACCTTCTAGGCAGAGTTGCAAAGAAAAAGCCATATATCAGACTGGCCAATAAAAAGAAAAAGATTAAGATGGGCAAAAGAACACAGACACTGGACAGAGGAAGATTGGAAAAAAGTGTTATGGACAGACGAATCGAAGTTTGAGGTGTCGGATCACAAAGAAGAACATTTGTGAGATGCAGACCAAATGAAAAGATGCTGGAGGAGTGCTTGATGCCATCTGTCAAGCATGGTGGAGGCAATGTGATGGTCTGGGGGTGCTTTGGTGGTGGTAAAGTGGGAGATTTGTACAGGGTAAAAGGGATCTTGAAGAAGGAAGGCTATCACTCCATTTTGCAACGTCTTGCCATACCCTGTGGACGGCACTTGATTGGAGCCAACTTCCTCCTACAACAGGACAATGACCCAAAGCACAGCTCCAAACTATGCAAGAACTATTTAGGGAAGAAGCAGTCAGCTGGTATTCTGTCTATAATGGAGTGGTCAGCACAGTCACCGGATCTCAACCCTACTGAGCTGTTGTGGGAGCAGCTTGACCGTATGGTACGTAAGAAGTGCCCATCAAGCCAATCCAACTTGTGGGAGGTGCTTCAGGAAGCATGGGGTGAAATCTCTTCAGATTACCTCAACAAATTGACAACTAGAATGCCAAAGGTCTGCAAGGCTGTAATTGCTGCAAATGGAGGATTCTTTGACGAAAGCAAAGTTTGAAGGACACAATAATTATTTCTATTAAAAATCATTATTTCTAACCTTGTCAATGACTACATTTCCTATGCATTTTGCTATATTTCCTATTCAAACTAATTTCATGTATGTTTTCATGGAAAACAAGGACATTTCTAAGTGACCCCAAACTTTTGAACGGTAGTGTATATATTTCAATACAAAATACCTTTACCCCAGAGTGGCCTTATGCTGATTGTAACCATCAGTATTGGATATTACATGTAACCATCAGTATTGGATATTACATGTAACCATCAGTATTGGATATTACATGTAACCATCAGTATTGGATATTACATGTAACCATCAGTATTGGATATTACATGTAACCATCAGTATTGGATATTACATGTAACCATCAGTATTGGATATTACATGTAACCATCAGTATTGGATATTACATGTAACCATCAGTATTGGATATTACATGTAACCATCAGTATTGGATATTACATGTAACCATCAGTATTGGATATTACATGTAACCATCAGTATTGGATATTACATGTAACCATCAGTATTGGATATTGCATGTAACCATCCGTATTGGATATTGCATGTAACCATCCGTATTGGATATTGCATGTAACCATCCGTATTGGATATTGCATGTAACCATCAGTATTGGATATTGCATGTAACCATCAGTATTGGATATTGCATGTAACCATCCGTATTGGATATTACATGTAACCATCCGTATTGGATATTGCATGTAACCATCAGTATTGGATATTGCATGTAACCATCAGTATTGGATATTACATGTAACCATCCGTATTGGATATTACAGTGCATACCAGAGAGGATGATAATAGTCTTGGTTAGCTACAACACATGAAACAACAGTGGCAGGAAGATAATATGGGGGTGTGTATATGATGCCTGGTTTGGCACGTAACACGGCAACAAGCTATTTGGAAGCCTTCCCTCTTCCCAGAGTGCTTGTGTCATGTCCTACATAAATCAGGAGTGGGATGACGTATGATTTACCTGTTTGTGTCATTTCTGGAAAGTATGTATTAACCTGTCAATGGCACTTTAAACACTGATCTAAGGTTTTGAGTTAGTCAGGTTTTAGGAAGGTAAATTGATCCTAGATCTGTGCCTAAGGGCACCTTCTACCTGGAGGTATAAATCATATGTGTGTTCTCCTCAGTAGCCCTCCAGGGAACCTCTTCTCAGTAAAGCCTGGCTACTTCTAGGAAGAATCCACACATACTAATTTCAATGTTTAACTCTCTCTTTCCCTCCTCCCTATCCCCATCTCACCCTTCTCTCTTTCTATTACTCTTCCCCCTCTCTCTCCCCATACCTCCCGCTCTCTTCCTCTCTCCCCTCTCTCTCTACCAACTCTCTCTCTCTCCCAGGACCCTGGAGGAGGCCGCACTAGTGGCAAAGGACACTGTTGTGTGTGGCTTTGCAACGAAAACAGGGCCTGGTGCCTGTGTGTCTGGCGGGGCTGGGGCCCCCGAGAGCTGGAGCTCTTCTACCAGTCCTACGAGGATCTGGGGAGGCTGGAGACTAGTATGAGGAAAAGAAGGTAGCCGTTGTACGGCACCGGCCGCAGTGGCCCAGGCAGGGGCTAGCAGTCACAGAATCACAGCTCTCTGTGTGAGAGCGGGAGGGAGGGAGAAGGAGGGGGAGATAGAGAGTGTGTGTGTGTGTAGAGAGAACTCGGCCAGGGGGAATACACACTCACAGGCCCCCAGTGTTCAGGTGACGGGGAGAGGAGAAGAGAGGGAGAGGAGAGGAGGGGTGAGGGAGATGGGGAAGCAGAAGAGAGGACAGGACAGGAGAGATTGGGAGATGTTGACAGGAGACACAGGGAAGGGGGAAGGATGCCTCACCCTGTCTCAGCTTGGGCCCAAACCCCCAGGGACCCAGTCAAAAGCCCCTGTGTGCCCCCAACACACCCCACACTTCCCCCTCTGGTGCCCCCCAACACACCCCACACTTCCCCCTCTGGAGCATCACTAAGATGGACTGACCACCAGTTAAACCTGAACCTGAGGAAAAGTAGTGCACATTCCCTACATAGACAGGGAATAGGAAAGCCATTTGGGACACACCCTGAGTGTTGATACCAGCATGGGAGGTTTTTCTAACTTCACTGCTGTGTTAGTGAGATGGTGTTAATTTATGGTGTAATATCTTAAAATCCTCTTCAGTGTAAATAGACTGTATTGTGTATATACTGTACGACCGTGAATAAACTTCTCATAATAGTAGAAGTCTGTGTTGAATGGAAGCTTTATTAACCTCTTATCAAACCTGCCTGCTGTGTCTATCAAATGTAAGAGAGTTGCCTGCACCCCTCCTCTCTTTTTCAACCGACCCTCTCCCCTCATTCAGGGAAGACATAAGGGAAGGAGGGAAGCTTCTGGGCAGATTGAGAGAAGGATAAAGAGGGAGAGAGGGAGGGGTACAGGGGGCACGTTGAGAGGGGAACGGGGGTAGGTAGGTAGAGCGAGGGATACGTGTAGAGAGAGAGCGGTAGGGGGCAGGTAAGTTCTCCAACACAGCCCTGCTATAACCTGACCCTGACCGCTGATGTGGAATGATGGATGGATGAAAGGAGGGAGGGAAGGGATGATGGATTAATGAAGGGAGCGATGACAGGGGCCCCTCCTGGAGGGAGGAATACAGGGAGTTTGGACCATACTATGACACAAGCTGACAGGTATCATACACACACACACACACACACACACACAAAACATTGAACCTATACAAACACACACCATTGAACCTTTACACACACACACACACACAAAACATTGAACCTACACAAACACACACAGTGCGCCAACTCTGGACAGCATGTATGCATAGTGTGGTAAATGCAACCTCCTAGAAAACAATATTATTTGAAAACCAATTAAGCATATCAGCTCAGGAATCTAACCCAGATCAAATCTCTTAACGTACTGAATAAAGCATCACGGATCAGCAAGAGGCTGTACCTTACTGGCTTTCTCACATCAGAGCGATCCAGTGACCCTGGCCTGAACAGAAGCTACAGTACTGATGGAGGTTTTCTTGGATTTGCTCGCGAAAGCATCTCGTAAACAAGGTGACAGAGTCTCTGCCAAGGGTTTACTTAAATCAAAACATGGTGGCACAGAGAAAAACATGAATGTTGCACTCAAATCTCGGGGTGTCGTCATGCAACCTCTGGCCCCGTATACACGCAGCCCATAACACGTCTGACATAGCGGTGATAATACAACCAAGAGTTTTTCTGTACAAAATTGCAACCGCTGTGGCGACAGCACACAATTGTGTGAAAAGTTTTATGCAGGCAAACTCTCCGCTGTATCACTAAAATATCCATTGCATCCCAACCATTGTGTCAAATGTGTTGTTCATCAGTTGTGCAACCTCAGTGTGTATGGGCCTCTGAGCTTAACCGTAGCCTATGGTTTGCTCCAACACATCTCTTCCCCTAACAGATGACCCCATAAGCACCTTATAACCTACCTCTACTAAACCACTTTAACTCTTGCTTTGCTTTTAAATGTGTCCTGGACTCAGTCACTCATAAAGTGCAATCTAGATCAGGCTTTTTAGTAGCCTACAGAATGGGCCGATTGTGCGCCACCCTATGGGACTCCCGGTCACGGCCGGTTGTGACACAGCTTGGGCTCAAACCTGGGTCTGTAGTGACGCCTCAAGCCCTGCGATGCAGTGCCTTAGACCGCTGCGCCACTCGTGAGGCCACATTGCTAGTATTTTAACCTGGGTTAAATGAAATAAAATCGAATTTTATTTGTCACATTCGCCGAATACAACCTTACCGTTAAATGCTTACTTACAAGCCCTTAACCAACAATGCAGTTTTAAGAAAATATAGTTAAGAAAATATTTACAAAATAAATAAACTAAAGTCAATGTAAATAGTCCGGGTGGCCATTTGATTCATTGTTAAGCAGTCTTATGGCTTGGGGGTAGAAGCTGTTAAGGAGCCTTTTGGACCTAGACTTGGCGCTCCGATACCACTTGCCGTGCGGTAGCAGAGAGAACAGTCTATGACTTGGGTGACTGGAGTCTTTGACAATTTTTTGGGCTTTCCTCTGACACCGCCTGGTATAGAGGTCCTGGATGGCAGGAAGCTCGGCCCCAGTGATGTACTGGGCTGTACGCACTACCCTCTGTAGCGCCTTACGGTCGGATGCCGTAAGGGCTTATGTTAAGGATAGCAACAACAGAATTAACGGGGTATGTGGACATCCCCTGGCCTACATAAAGTTACAACCCCTGCCACAAACTGTTGAGGAATAACAAACGTTAACTTTTTAAATGGGAAAGATTGGCACCATCTAATTACATGAAATGTTGGGAACCCTTCAACATGGATCAGTTTGTCAGGTAGTCAGACAGAAGAGGGCAGTGTAGAATCCTATACTGATCTGATCTCCAGTCAGTCACACAGCTCTACTTCTGAATGAAATACACATGGGTCATGCTCATTAGGGCACACCGTGCACAGCAAAACATTTCAAAACTCATTGCAACGGAAAACAAAAATGAGCATTTCAGTTCGAGGTAATACCTCCCTGTTTCACTCCGTTTCCGGGTGTTTTCTTCTGTTTCTTCCAGATCAGTTTTGCCTTTTCAGATCACAATGAATAAGACTCAGCACTCCTTCTCTGAGACGCTTTGGGGCCGATTCTGACCCAAGTTAAGGGCGTGTAAATGGAACGTAATTCCCTTTTCTGCACTGTTCTCTCTCTGCGTATTCAGACCTTGAATTTAAGCATGAGAATAGCATGCTATTCACCCGCTATTCATTTGGGGTGGAGATCACAGAAAGGAAGGTGTGTTGGAGGTGTCTACAGATACACCGTATTCTGACCTTGACTTAAGTCCCTCATAATTCCACCACATTTACTCGTGAGGAAATCAAGAATAAGGTCGAGCAAACCTGCCAGTTCCAAGAGAAACAGCATCTACTCTATTTTTCCCGATAGAAATAACACCATTCTCCATGCACTTACATTGATAAGAGCTATTGATAAGAGCTAGGTAAAATGAGTAATCCGTTTGGAGAAGGAGATTGTAAATTCACATAGCAATTGTTTTAGATGATTTTTCCTTATGATCCCTGGAGACGAATGTGAAACCAGTCATATGGAAGCAAACTAAAAATCATATCAACATGACATGTATTGCAGCCCCTTTTCCACAGTGAAGTAGTCTATAAATAACTGTTCCATTATTCAGAATTTTAATTGTGTGCCCTCATAATTTGCGTGGATGAAATTCGTAGACCCGAGCTACAGGCTTCTGTAGGGCTGAACCTGCCTAGTAGATGTGTGTGCTTTAGACTGTTTTAATTATATATTCTGGCTTTTCTCCATTTTATTTTACAATTTGTATCATGTTAAATATTAGCCACTATAGGCAGCCACCGACAGTAATACCCACATACCTATTTTTAAATCTACCAGTTTCAAGTTGATGCTGAAACAGAGAAATATGCATAGATGACTTTTTCATTGATCCCTATATTCTGAACATGTTCTCTCTATGTTTTCTAGTGAGTCCGTCGTCAAAATTCGAATTAAAGGTACACCGTATTTAAAGGGATGGCTTAAAATAAATGACTGAAAACCCTATTGAATGAAAACTCCACGCCAAAATCTGTTGGCTCGCAAGTAGGAGGATTCTCAGTGGATTCATTAAATGTATTCAGCGCGTGGAAGGGAACCACTCCTGCAAAGCCCGTTACGCACCTGCATAAGGTAAATCTGAATACCAACTACTGAGAAGTACGTAGGAAAGGCGTGCGTAGGAAAAGCGTACATTTCCTAAGTTGGAATCGGCCTCTTTGTAAATACTGGCCTTGATCCTTTAAGATATAGAGAAATAGCCTTGGAGAAAGATCACCCTCCCAAAATCCTAACCTAATCTATTAGAGGGAAAAAAACACTAATCTAAACTTAGATCAGTTTCTAAAGTCAACTTTATCCTACTTCAAGACGAGGGAAGGATTGAGGCGTGGACCTAAATATCTGCGTCTCTCCTAGAGTATCCTACAAGTATTTACATCCAACATTGCAGGAGGGAATTTATATAGCTAGACACATAGGTGTTACTTCCCCTCACCTGGAAGGGTACCTTGCACCCTTATAGCAGTCACACTATCTAGCTGTGTACTCTCTCTCTCACACACACACACACACACACACACAAAGTAAGTGTGAGAATACCGCCAAATACATTCCCAATGACCTCAGAAGAGCTGCTATGCGTGCAGCGATGGAAAAGTCATTTAGTACCCTGTATCTCTGATGTGTGGAGCCATCAGCATGTTTTAAATGGTTGAGTCAGTGGTATAGTTGTGGAGTGGAAGGTTTGGCAGTGTGTGTTGATTTCCTATGTCGTGGGGGTGGGACTGTGTGTGTCCGTGTGTGTGTGTGTTCCTATGTGGCGCTAAGCAAAAGGCTAACTGGAGGGGCACGCAAAATTGTTCTCCATTTGAGAGGATTGGCCTGTGCAGAATCACGGATCTACAAATCTTTATGCATCCCTGTAACCACTCATTATGTAATGGAGATGAATGAATCTACACAGCGCTGACTGGAAGGCCCAGCTTGGACATGGCAGTCAGGCTGAAGGGACAAGAAAAGACTGGGTCTGGGGCATGGCTGGGAAAGACTCTCTCTCTCACTCACACACACACACACACACAGGCAGCCTGATGACTGGTTAATGGTTAATAACCTCCAGGTGGTTGCCAGCTCTCTGGGACACAGCCTGCAGGGAGAAAGGACCCAAGCCCGGAGGGAGAAAGGGGGGAGGGGAGGAGGGAGAGGGGGGCAGGAGAGGAGATGGATGTAAAGATAGAGGGAGGAAGGCGAAAGAGGGAGGGATAGATGGAAGGAGAGAGAGGGGGAGAACAGAAAGGAGGAGAAAGACACAGAGGGGGAAGAGAGAATGAAGACTGGTTAGAGGGAAGGGTTTAGGAGAGGAGAGGAAAGGAGAGAATAAGAGGAGTAGAGAGACAATTAGGCAGGGAAAGGAGGAAGAGCGAGAACAAAGATGAGAGAGGGAGGGAGGGAGAGAACAGGGATGAGAGAGGGAGGGAGGGAGAGAACAGGGATGAGAGGGGGAGTGAGGGAGAAAACAGGGATGAGAGAGAGAGAGGGGGAGGGAGGGAGAGAACAGGGATGAGAGAGAGAGGGGGAGGGAGGGAGAGAACAGGGATGAGCGAGAGAGGGAGGGGGGAGGGGGGAGGGAGGGAGAGAACAGGGATGAGAGGGGGGAGTGAGGGAGAAAACAGGGATGAGAGAGAGAGGGGAGGGAGGGAGAGAACAGGGATGAGAGAGAGGGAGGGAGGGAGAGAACAGGGATGAGAGGAGGGAGGGAGGAACAGGGATGGGAGAGAGAGGGAGGGAGAGAACAGGGATGAGAGGGAGGGAACAGGGATGAGAGAGTGAGAGAGAAGGGGAGGGAGAGAACAGGATGAGAGAGAGAGAGGGGGAGGGAGGGAGAAAACAGGGATGAGAGAGAGGGGGGGGAGGGAGGGAGAGAACAGGGATGAGAGAGAGAGAGGGGGGAGGGAGGGAGAAAACAGGGATGAGAGAGAGAGGGGGGGATGGGAGGGAGAGAACAGGGGATGAGAGAGAGAGGGGAGGGAGGGAGAGAACAGGGATGATGGAGAGGGGGGAGGGGGAGGAGGGAGAAAACAGGGATGCGAGAGAGAGGGGAGGGAGGGAGAGAACAGGGATGAGAGAGGGGGAGGGAGGGAGAGAACAGGGATGAGAGAGGGGAGGAGGGAGAGAACAGGGATGAGAGAGGGGGGAGGGAGGGAGAGAACAGGGATGAGAGAGGGGGAGGGAGGGAGAGAACAGGGATGAGAGAGGGGAGGGAGGGAGAGAGAACAGGGATGAGAGAGAGGGGGGAGGGAGAGAACAGGGATGGGAGGGAGGGAGAGAACATGGATGAGAGAGAGAGGGGGGAGGGAGGGAGAGAACAGGGATGATGGAGAGAGCGAGAGAGGGGGAGGGAGGGAGAAAACAGGGATGAGAGAGGGGAGGGGAGGGAGGGAGAAAACAGGGATGAGAGAGAGAGGGGGAGGGAGGGAGAAAACAGGGATGAGAGAGAAGGGGAGGGGAGGGAGGGAGAAAACAGGGATGAGAGAGAGAGGGGGAGGGAGGGAGAGAACAGGGATGAGAGAGAGGGGAGGGAGGGAGAGAACAGGGATGAGAGAGGGGGAGGGAGGGAGAGAACAGGGATGAGAGAGGGGGGAGGGAGGGAGAGAACAGGGATGAGAGAGGGGGAGGGAGGGAGAGAACAGGGATGAGAGAGAGAGAGGGGGAGGGAGAGAACAGGGATGGGAGGGAGGGAGAGAACAGGGATGAGAGAGAGAGAGAGAGAGGGGGGAGGGAGGGAGAAAACAGGGATGAGAGAGAGAGAGAGAAGGGGAGGGGGGGAGGGAGGGAGAAAACAGGGATGAGAGAGAGAGGGAGGGAGGGAGAGAACAGGGATGAGAGAGGGGGAGGGAGGGAGAAAACAGGGATGGGAGAGAGGGGGAGGGAGGGAGAGAACAGGGATGTGAGAGGGGGAGGGAGGGAGAAAACAGGGATGAGAGAGGGGGAGGGAGAAAACAGGGATGGGAGAGAGAGGGGGAGGGAGGGGAGAGAACAGGGATGTGAGAGGGGGAGGGAGGGAGAGAACAGGGATGAGAGAGAGGGGGGAGGGAGAAAACAGGGATGAGAGAGAGAGGGGAGGGAGAGAAACAGGGATGTGAGAGAGAGGGAGGGAGAGAACAGGGATGAGAGGGGGGAGGGAGGGAGAGAACAGGGATAAGAGAGAGAGAGAGGGGGAGGGAGGGAGGGAGAGAACAGGGATGAGAGACAGAGGGGGAGGGAGAAAACAGGGGTGTGAGAGAGAGGGAGGGAGGGAGGGAGAGAACAGGGATGAGAGAGAGAGGGAGGGGGGAGGGATGGAGAGAACAGGGATGAGAGAGAGAGGGAGGGAGGGAGGGAGAGAACAGGGATGAGAGAGAGAGGGGAGGGAGGGAGAGAACAGGGATGGGAGGGAGGGAGGAGGGAGGGAGGGAGAGAACAGGGATGAGAGAGAGAGGGAGGGAGGGAGAGAACAGGGATGAGAGAGAGAGGGGAGGGAGGGAGAGAACAGGGATGGGAGGGAGGGAGGGAGGGAGAGAACAGGGATGAGAGAGTGGAGAGAGGGGGGAGGGAGGAAGAGAACAGGGATGAGAGAGGGAGGGAGAGAACAGGGATGAAAGGGAGGGAGAGAACAGGGATGGGAGAGAGCAAGAGAGGGGGAGGGAGAAAACAGGGATGAGAGAGAGAGAGAGAGAGAGAGAGGGAGGGAGAGAACAGGGATGAGAGAGCAAGAGAGGGGGAGGAGAGAAAACAGGGATGAGAGAGAGAGAGAGAGAGAGAGAGAGGGAGGGAGGGAGAGAACAGGGATAAGAGAGAGAGGGGAGGGACAGAGAGAACAGAGATGAGGGGGGAGGGAGAGAACAGGGATGTGAGAGAGAGGGAGGGAGGGAGGGATAGAACAGGGATGAGAGAGGGGGAGGGAGGGAGAGAACAGGGATGGGAGGGGGAGGGAGAGAACAGGGATGTGAGAGAGGGGAGGGAGGGAGGGAGAGAACAGGGATAAGAGAGAGAGAGGGGGAGGGAGAAAACAGGGATGGAAGAGAGAGGGAGGGGTGAGAGAACAGGGATGAGAGAGAGAGAGGGGGAGGAAGGGAAGAACAGGGATGAGAGAGAGAGAGAGAGGGGGAGGGAGGGGGGAGAACAGGGATGAGAGAGAGAGAGAGAGAGAAGGGGAGGGAGGGGAGAACAGGGATGAGGGAGAGAGAGAGGGGGGAGGGAGGGAGGGAGGGGGAGAACAGGGATGAGGGAGGGGAGGGGGGAGAACAGGGATGAGGGGGGAGGGGGGAGAACAGGGATGAGAGAGAGAGAGGGGGGAGACAGGAGAGAACAGGATGGGAGGGAGGGAGGGAGGGAGAGAACAGGGATGAGAGAGAGGGAGGGGGGAGAACAGGGATGAGAGAGAGGGGGGAGGGAGGGAGAGAACAGGGATGAGAGAGAGGAAGAGGGAGGGAGAGAACAGGGATGGGAGGGAGGGAGAGAACAGGGATGGGAGGGAGGGAGGGAGAGAACAGGGATGAGAGAGGGAGAGAACAGGGATCAGAGAGGGAGATGGGGAGGGAGGGAGAGAACCGGGATTAGAGAGAGAGAGGGGGAGGGAGGGAGAAAACAGGGATGAGAGAGAGAGAGGGGGAGGGAGGGAGAGAACAGGGATGAGAGAGAGAGAGGGGAGGGAGGGAGAAAACAGGGATGAGAGAGAGAGGGGGATGGGAGGGAGAGAACAGGGATGAGAGAAGGGGAGGGAGGGAGAGAACAGGGATGATGGAGAGAGCGAGAGAGGGGGAGGGAGGGGAGAAAACAGGGATGGAGAGAGGGGGAGGGGGGAGGGAGGGAGAAAACAGGGATGCGAGAGAGAGGGGGGAGGGAGGGAGAGAACAGGGATGAGAGAGGGGGAGGGAGGGAGAGAACAGGGATGAGAGAGGGGAGGGAGGGAGAGAACAGGGATGAGAGAGGGGGAGGGAGGGAGAGAACAGGGATGAGAGAGGGGGGAGGGAGGGAGAGAACAGGGATGAGAGAGAGAGAGGGGGAGGAGAGAGAACAGGGATGGGAGGGAGGGAGAGAACAGGGATGAGAGAGAGAGAGAGGGGGAGGGAGGGAGAAAACAGGGATGAGAGAGAGAGAGAGAGGGGGAGGGGGAGGGAGGGAGAAAACAGGGATGAGAGAGAGAGGGGGAGGGAGGGAGAGAACAGGGATGAGAGAAGGGGAGGGAGGGAGAAAACAGGGATGGGAGAGAGGGGGGAGGGAGGGAGAGAACAGGGATGTGAGAGGGGGAGGGGGAGGGAGGGAGAAAACAGGGATTAGAGAGGGGGGGAGGGAGGGAGAGAACAGGGATGAGAGAGGGGAGGGAGGGAGAAAACAGGGATGGGAGAGAGAGGGGGAGGGAGGAGAGAACAGGGATGTGAGAGGGGAGGGAGGGAGAGAACAGGGATGAGAGAGAGAGGGGGAGGGAGAAAACAGGGATGAGAGAGAGAGGGGAGGGAGAGAACAGGGATGTGAGAGAGAGGGAGGGAGAGAACAGGGATGAGAGGGGGGAGGGAGGGAGAGAACAGGGATGAGAGAGAGACAGAGGGGGAGGGAGGGAGGGAGAGAACAGGGATGAGAGACAGAGGGGGAGGGAGAAAACAGGGGTGTGAGAGAGAGGGAGGGAGGGAGGAGAGAACAGGGATGAGAGAGAGAGGGAGGGGGAGGGATGGAGAGAACAGGGATGAGAGAGAGAGGGGAGGGAGGGAGAGAACAGGGATGAGAGAGAGAGGGGAGGGAGGGAGAGAACAGGGATGGGAGGGAGGGAGGGAGGGAGGGAGAGAACAGGGATGAGAGAGAGAGGGGGAGGGAGGGAGAGAACAGGGATGAGAGAGAGAGGGGAGGGAGGGAGGGAGGGAGAGAACAGGGATGAGAGAGTGCGAGAGAGGGGGAGGGAGGAAGAGGACAGGGATGAGAGAGGGAGGGAGAGAACAGGGATGAAAGGGAGGGAGAGAACAGGGATGGGAGAGAGCAAGAGAGGGGGAGGGAGAAAACAGGGATGAGAGAGAGAGAGAGAGAGAGAGAGAGAGAGAGAGAGAGAGAGGGAGGGAGGAGAGAACAGGGATGAGAGAGCAAGAGAGGGGGGAGGGAGAAAACAGGGATGAGAGAGAGAGAGAGAGAGAGAGAGGGGGAGGGAGGGAGAGAACAGGGATAAGAGAGAGAGAGGGGAGGGACAGAGAGAACAGAGATGAGAGAGAGGGGGAGGGAGAGAACAGGGATGTGGAGAGAGAGGGAGGGAGGGAGGGATAGAACAGGGATGAGAGAGGGGGAGGGAGGGAGAGAACAGGGATGGGAGGGGGGAGGGAGAGAACAGGGATGTGAGAGAGGGGGAGGGAGGGAGGGAGAGAACAGGGATAAGAGAGAGAGGGGGAGGGAGAAAACAGGGATGGAAGAGAGAGGGAGGGGGTGAGAGAACAGGGATGGGAGGAAGGGAAGAACAGGGATGAGAGAGAGAGAGAGAGGGGAGGGAGGGGGAGAACAGGGATGAGAGAGAGAGAGAGGGGGAGGGAGGGGGGAGAACAGGGATGAGGAGAGAGAGAGGGGGAGGGAGGGAGGGGGAGAACAGGGATGAGGGAGGGAGGGGGAGAACAGGGATGAGAGAGAGAGGGGAGAGGGAGAGAACAGGGATGGGAGGGAGGGAGGAGAGAGAACAGGGATGAGAGAGAGGGAGGGGGGAGAACAGGGATGAGAGAGAGAGGGGGAGGGAGGGAGAGAACAGGGATGAGAGAGAGGAAGAGGGAGGGAGAGAACAGGGATGGGAGGGAGGGAGAGAACAGGGATTAGAGAGAGGGAGGGAGAGAACAGGGATGAGAGAGGGGGAGAACAGGGATCAGAGAGGGAGATGGGGAGGGAGGGAGAGAACCGGGATTAGAGAGAGGGGGAGGGAGGAAGAGAACAGGGATAAGAGAGAGGGGGAGGGAGGGAGAGAACAGGGATGGGAGGGAGGGAGGGAGGGAGAGAACAGGGATGAGAGAGAGAGGGAGGGAGAGAACAGGGATGAGAGAAGGGGAGGGAGGGAGAACAGGGATCAGAGAGGGAGATGGGGAGGAAGGGAGAGAACAGGGATGAGAGAGAGGGGGAGGGAGGGAGAGAACAGGGATGAGAGAGAGAGGGGGAGGGAGGGAGAGAACAGGGATAGGAGGGAGGGAGGGAGGGAGAGAACAGGGATGAGGGAGAGAGGGAGGGAGAGAACAGGGGGAGGGAGGGGGAGAACAGGGATCAGAGAGGGAGATGGGGAGGGAGGGAGAGAACAGGGATGAGAGAGGGGGGAGGGAGGGAGAGAACAGGGATGGGAGGGAGGGAGGGAGGGAGAGAGGGAGGGAGAGAACAGGGATGGGGGAGGGAGGGGGAGAACAGGGATCAGAGAGGGAGATGGGGAGGGAGGGAGAGAACAGGGATGAGAGAGAAGGGGGAGGAAGGGAAGAACAAGGATGAGAGAGAGAGGGGAGGGAGGGAGAGAACAGGGATGAGAGAGGAGGGAGGGCAGGAACAGGGTTGAGAAGGAGAGAGAGTGGCGGGAGGGAGGGAGGGAGGGAAGGGGCTACAGTAGGATCCAGTCTTACGGTCCAAGACCTTCTGTATAATGAGCCAAAAGAGACTGAGCCAAGCTCAGAGAGTTAGACACACACGGGAAGGAGGAGGCATATACTCATTCATTAATACAAACGGAGGGAAAGTGGTGAAGAAAGTCACACACACACACTCACACACACAGCCTAAAAGAGGCATACTCACATACTACACACAGACTCATTGACCCAATCAGGAGAAAGGAAGGAAGAAACACACACTCAGGGAGAAAGTAAGAGGGGAAGAAACACACACAGAGAAGGGAGCCCTGAAGAAGCAGTGGCCTGGATTGAACCCACAGGCTCCCCTCCTCATGGTCCTCACAACAGCTAACAATTACACCCCCCTCCAATCCACCATTACCCTGGATACTCTTCTCCATCTCCCCCTCTCTCTCTCTTTCTCTCTCTTTCTCTAGCTCCCTCTCTCTTTTCCACGTCTTTCTCTCTTCCCTCCCTCTATTTCTCTCTACTTCCTTCTCTCTCTTTTCCCTGTCTCTCCCTTCCCTCTCCTACTCCCCCCTCTCTCTTTCTCTCTCCCCTCCCCCTCCACCCCCATCTCTTTCTCTCTCCGCTCCCTCTCCACCCCCACCCTTCTCTCTTCCCTCCCTCTCCTACTCCCCCCTCTCTTTCTCTCTCCGCTCCCTCTCCACCCCCCTTCTCTCTTCCCTCCCTCTCCTACTCCCCCCCTCTCTTTCTCTCTCCCCTCCCTCTCCTACTCCCCCTCTCTTTCTCTCTCCCCTTCCTCTCCTACTCCCCCTCTCTCTTTCTCTCTCCTCTCCCTCTCTTACTCCCCCTCTCTCGTTCTCTCCCCTTCCTCTCCACGCCCCCTTTCTCTCTTCCCTCCCTCTCCTACTCCCCCCCTCTCTTTCTCTCTCCCCTCCCTCTCCTATTCCCCCTCTTTTTCTCTCTCCTCTCCCTCTCCTACCCCCCCCTCTTTCTCTCTCCCATCCCTCTCCTATTCCCCCTGTCTTTCTCTATCCCCTCCCTCTCCACCCCCCTCTCTTTCTCTCTCCCCTCCCCTCCTCTCCTACTCCCCCCTCTCTTTCTCTCTCCCCTCCCTCTCCTACTCCCCCTCTCTCTTTTTCTCTTCCCTCCCTCTCCTACTACCCCCCTCTTTCTCTCTCCCCTCCCTCTCCTACTCCCCCCTCTCTTTCTCTCTCCCCTCCCTCTCCTACTACCCCCCCTCTCTTTCTCTCTCCCCTCCCTCTCCTACTCCCCCCTCTCTTTCTCTCTCCCCTCCCTCTCCTACTCCCCCCCTCTCTTTCTCTCTCCCCTCCCTCTCCACCCCCTCTCTTTCTCTCTCCCCTCCCTCTCCACCCCCCCTCTCTTTCTCTCTCCTCTCCCTCTCCTACTCCCCCCTCTCTTTCTCTCTCCCCTCCCTCCTACTCCCCCCTCTCTTTCTCTCTCCCCTCCCTCTCCTACTCCCCCCTCTCTCTTTTCTCTTCCCTCCCTCTCCTACTCCCCCTCCTCTCTTTCTCTCTCCCCTCCCTCTCCTTCTCCCCCTCTCTCTTTCTCTCTCCCCTCTCTCTCTACTCCCCCTCTCTCTTTCTCTCTTCCCTCCCTCTCCTACTCCCCCTCTCTCTCTCTCTTCCCTCCCTCTCCACCCCCCTCTCTCTTTCTCTCTTCCCTCCCTCTCCCTCTCCTACTCCCCATCTCTCTTTCTCTCTTCCCTGCCTCCCCTCACTCTCACTCTCTTTCTCTCTCTCTTGCCTTCTATCGCATTAAACCTTATTTAGTTAACCTTATTTAGTTCACCTTACTTTATTTAACCTTATTTAGTTAACCTTAATTTATTTCACCTTATTTAGTTAACCTTGTTTAGTTAACCTTATTTATTTAACCTTATTTAGTTAACCTCTTGTACAGTAGTTGGTGGCAAAGAACAGCTTTAGGATCCATACATGTGTTTGACAGCTCTCTGTGAATTCCAGTTCTCCACAAGACGAGCCCCCATGTATGACAGCAGAGAGCGCAACATTTATTCCACATTTCCTCTGACTGGAGGAGAAAGAAGATCAGCCAAAATGTACTCTCTGATTTCACGCATATGATGACAGCAACATGCAATAACGCAGAGCATAACCCTTGGTTTTATGAGACTTGGCATGTCAGCCCTCTCGCTTGTTCCTTCACTCTCTCTCTCTCTCGTTCCTTTTCTCCTTCGCTCTCTCTCTCTCGTTCCTTTTCTCCTTCGCTCTCTCTCTCTCGTTCCTTTTCTCCTTCGCTCGCTCTCTCTTGTTCCTTTTCTCCTTCGCTCTCTCTCTCGTTCCTTTTCTCCTTCTCTCTCTCATTCCTTTTCTCCTTCGCTCTCTCTCTCTCGTTCCTTTCTCCTTCGCTCTCTCTCTCTCGTTCCTTTTCTCCTTCGCTCGCTCTCTCTCTCGTTCCTTTTCTCCTTTGCTCTCTCTCTCATTCCTTTTCTCCTTCTCTCTCTCATTCCTTTTCTCCTTCGCTCTCTCTCTCTCTCTTGTTCCTTTTCTCCTTCGCTCGCTCTTTCTCGTTCCTTTTCTCCTTCGCTCTCTCTCTCGTTCCTTTTCTCCTTCGCTCTCTCTCTCTCTCGTTCCTTTTCTCCTTTGCTCTCTCTCTCGTTCCTTTTCTCCTTCACTCTCTCTCTCTCGTTCCTTTTCTCCTTCTCTCTCTCTCATTCCTTTTCTCCTTCGCTCTCTCTCTCGTTCCTTTTCTCCTTCGCTCTCTCTCTCTCGTTCCTTTTCTCCTTCGCTCGCTCTCTCTCGTTCCTTTTCTCCTTCGCTCTCTCTCTCTCATTCCTTTTCTCCTTCACTCTCTCTCTCGTTCCTTTTCTCCTTCTCTCTCTCTCTCATTCCTTTTCTCCTTCTCTCTCTCTCTCATTCCTTTTCTCCTTCGCTCTCTCTCTCTCGTTCCTTTTCTCCTTCGCTCTCTCTCTCTCGTTCCTTTTCTCCTTCACTCTCTCGCTCTCGTTCCTTTTCTCCTTCGCTCTCTCTCGTTCCTTTTCTCCTTCGCTCTCTCGTTCCTTTTCTCCTTCACTCTCCTCTCTCTCTCTCTCTTGTTCTTTTTCTCCTTCGCTATCTCTCTCTCGTTCCTTTTCTCCTTCGCTCTCTCTCTCGTTCCTTTTCTCCTTCACTCTCTCGCTCTCTCGTTCCTTTTCTCCTTCGCTCTCTCTCGTTCCTTTTCTCCTTCGCTCTCTCTCGTTCCTTTTCTCCTTTGCTATCTCTCTCTCGTTCCTTTTGTCCTTCGCTCTCTCTCTCGTTCCTTTTCTCCTTCGCTCTCTCTCTCGTTCCTTTTCTCCTTCGCTCTCTCTCTCGTTCCTTTTGTCCTTCGCTCTCTCTCTCTCGTTCCTTTTCTCCTTCGCTCTCTCTCTCGTTCCTTTTCTCCTTCGCTCTCTCTCTCTCGTTCCTTTTCTCCTTCGCTCTCTCTCTCGTTCCTTTTCTCCTTCACTCTCTCTCTCTCTCGTTCCTTTTCTCCTTCGCTCTCTCTCTCTCTCTCGTTCCTTTTCTCCTTCGCTCTCTCTTTCTCTCGTTCCTTTTCTCCTTCGCTCTCTCTCTCTTTCCTTTTCTCCTTCTCTCTCGCTGTGTATGACTGTGTGACTGTTTATGTGTGTCTATCCCCCTTACCCTACTAAAGTCAGAGCTCAAGGTGAGACACAGGAGAATAACCCAACACATGAATTGATAGATAAAACATCACCAACACACTGAATGTATCTCCTGTACTCATGGTCAGTAGAGATAGTGTAGTACACACAAATCTTATGCAGCAACCTGAAGTCTGTGGTTCAGGGGTTAAATCCCTGCCTTCCATCCACAAGGTTGTGGGGTCAGATCTTCCCTCCGGTGCTTTGTGTATGTTTCCACAATTCTCGATGTCAACCATACAAAGAGAAGTGTATGGTTAAATTTGTGGTTAAATCCCTGCCTTCCATCCACTAGGTTGTGAGTGCGATCCTCATTTGTTGTACATTACTGGAAATGTCTATGTCCAAATTACGAAGAGAAGTATTTAAAGCTGAATGAGCCTGTTGCTCAGGTGTACGGATCTCACCCCATAAGTACAGGGTTGCACGTTCAAACCCAGTTGCAGCTCTGGATCATGGACTCCGCTGCGGAGTGAAGCAAAGGCCACTGGGAGGGGATGAGTGGCTACAACACTAAGATGGCCAGAGGGCAGTGGTGTGCATTGGCCGGAAGGATGTGATAAGTAGAGGGGGTTAAACCCTGGGGTCACCCCCCTGCGGCTCCTGAACAGTATCCTCCAGCAGTTATGTGGAAAAAGCTCCAAGAAAAATGTTGTCAAATTTCTCCCCATAACAGCTGCTGTACACATGAGAGGGGACCCCAGGTATTGACCCAATTCTCAGTGCCACCACATTGACTAGCCCTGCTTGGATTTGATCGTACAATCTCATGCATTGGGGGCAAGAGCCTTACCACAGGGCCATGAACCCATTCACATTCTAAACACTTCTCTGCATAAATGTGTCATGAAGAAATGCTGAAACACAAAGCACTCAGGGAAAAGGGGCGGGGTTTGACCCCACAACTTCCTGGATGTAAGGCCATCCCCTTCCTCTTAATGTACCTGCGCACACACAGACACTATCAACATCATAAGTGGAGTGCATGTATTATTTTGATGGTTAGCTGCACCATTTAGATTGTACATCCATCGCCAATTATATAAATGTTCAATATTTTGGTAGCTGTACTTCTTGGTCAAATGTACTTTCACTCTGTAACTCCGACTTGTTGACTGGTCCTTGGTGCCCAGTGTAGGAGATTTTTTTATTTAATATTAAAACATACAATCTACTTGCAGTGAAGCCGCTCAATATCTACATCACATTCAGTCATCTAACAGACTCCCATCCAGAGCGACCCACAGAAGCAACCAGGGTCAACGCCCTGCTCAAGGGCACGTCCACAGATCTCCCACAAGGTCGAAAACGGGGACCCGAACCAGCGACCTATCAGCCACCGGACCAAGCTCCCAACCGCCAGGCCACCAAGATCCCCCCCACAGTTCCTGGAGAGCTGCCCTGCAACCATCCGAACTGCGATGATTGTATGCCCAAATATTCAACATTTGGTTGGGACAAGAATTCTGTACAAGAATTTTAGCTGAAAAGCAACGAAGTCTTGAATCTTGCGTCATTTTATATATCAACTTGGTACATCAAAAATCTCTTCCAAACTATTTTGCAATCTGTATGGCACAGCTGTCAACATCCTAGTCCTCAAATGAAACTAGTATACTTTCCTATTTATGCTATTTTTATTCCTCCACCAGTTTCGATCCTTTATATTGGGCAGACAGACCAGTTCCCTACCTCCTCCCACTGCCACCTGCCTCCTCCATTTTTGGGGTAATGCTGTAATCAATTGGTTTTAATCTTGGATTGAGCAGACCTTCCCATACAATTCTGATAACTCCATGAAAGACATAACTCTACCATTCCAATTTCATTTAAAAACAAAATACCCTTTTCAAACATATTTTCCATAAATACATGTCTTTTATCAACCAGCACATTTGAGTTCAGCCGTAATATTTGTTGTAATATTTGTTCAATCATTTCAGGGGGATGAAATTCAAATTGTAACCAGCTCTGCAGTGCTTGTTTGAAAAAGAGAGATACTGTAGCATTTTCAATTAATGGAAAATGAGTCATGGCAGTCTGCACAAAGGAAAAAAGGCCATTTTTAAACAATGGATGAGCTTTTCTTAGTAATCTACTTCAGAACCATTTAGGGTTCAAGTAAAACTTTTGTAAAAGTGAAGCTTTTAGAGCGAGGTTTAGTGCTTCTAGATGTAATCCCAACCCACCCAGGTCATATTCATTATATAGATCGGCTTTATCTTGTCTGGTTTAGCATCCCCGATAAAGCAAAATATTTTTTGCTCATATGATTTGAAAAACAAATCATCGGGAGTAGGTGGAGTGAACACATGTTCATTCTGCAATGTGTTGCTCAAAGAAATCAGACAGCATTTTCTCAACTGTCAGAAAGAGGGAGACCATGAAACTTGAAAAATAATTTTAATTGAATTTGAACTGAGATATTCTACAGACTGTGGTTACAGCCTTTCTTTGAGGCCATTTCTGAATTCTAAACCAAATGGGTCAGGCTATCTTTTACACTACGGTGGAAAACGTTGGCCCTCCGCATGTTAGGTTGAGTTACATTGGGGACGTGGGAAGACTGGGGCCGGGATTCAATGTCAGTGCAACTAAAAGATCTCTTTCTCTCTCATGCACACACGCACGCACGCACAAACACTTGTGGCAATCAGCAACGTCCTGGGGAGGCTTTGCTCCTGACTAAGCCAAATCTCCCAGAGAGAGAGAGAGACATTAAACAGCATGCAGCTCTGAGGAACAACAGAGGCATTGTCCCAGCCAGTAGGGGAACGTTACGGTGTTGTTTATTTTAGAACCTCCCCTATTCTCCTTCTGATCCCCCACTTTCACACCGCTGTGCCAGTCCCTCTGACAGGACGGCTGGAGCGTGTGTGTGACGTGAAAGACTTTGTGTGTGTGTGTGTCTGCATACATTTGTGTGTATATGTCTGCGCAAGTGTGTGTTTTTTTCCACAGAATCCCTGATGTTTCTCAGACTGATCAGTCATTTTTTGTGTGTGTGTGTGTGTGTGTGTGTGTGTGTGTGTGTGTGTGTGTGTGTGTGTGTGTGTGTGTGTGTGTGTGTGTGTGTGTGTGTGTGTGTGTGTGTGTGTGTGTGTGTGTGTGTGTGTGTGTGTGCGCGCGCCATGAAAGAGATTGTGTGTTTAATAGGCTGCTCCTGGCAATCTGCACTAAAAGTATGACGTCACCAACACAAACCCCCTGGCTGTGTGTGTCATGGTAGTCCCTCTACCTTACACAACACCAGATACATGGTTATAGTGTTGCACATACTTGTTCATTTGTGAAACAAGGCAAGCATACAATATTAACTTGATTAAAGCAATCTGTTTTGAAGGAGCTTTGTGTTCTGTTCAAGCATTGAAAAGCCATTTGTTTTCTGATTGCATTTGAATAGAAGAGATCCAAGTTTCCTTCAAGGAAGAATTAGTAATTTGCCGAGATGTTTTCTGAAGATGGTTTCATAATCAGTTATGTAGGATTATAATATAATATAGTGCATTGAAACACTTTAGTGATGAAATCACTGACAAAACGTCATCATTTGAACTTGAAATATCAATAGAGCTACACAGCTCTCTCTCCTCTCCTCTCCTCTCCTCTCCTCTCCTCTCCTCTCTCTCCTCTCCTCTCCTCTCCTCTCCTCTCCTCTCCTCTCCTCTCCTCTCCTCTCCCTCTCATTGTATGAAGGGGTCCTTCTCTTCCTTAAAGGAGCTGTCTCCCATGAAAATCTCACTTTTCATATTCTGTTAAAAAAGTTCCTATTCTGTTAACTCATACCTAAATAATGTTGTTGAAAGCATAAATTGGAGAGAAAAAAACACTTCAAAAACCCCACCTCAAACTTGTATCTCAAACAGACTTTTAAAAAAATGGGTATGCTTGCCATTTCCTCATAGAGGATGATGTCATCCTATGGAGAATTTACATTTAAATTTTTGTCATTTAGCAGACGCTCTTATCCAGAGCGACTTACATGAGCAATTAGGGTTAAGTGCCTTGCTTAAGGGCACATCGACAGATTTTTCACCTGGTTGGCTTGGGGATTAGAACCAGCAACCTTTTTGCTCTTACCCACTAAGCTACCTGCCGCCCAACAACAGAATGAGCTGGCCAATGAGCGTTCTACTCGCCGTTATACACCCACACCATTCTGTTGTTGGGGTACGCCCACACCATTCTAACATACTTAATTACAATTTTTTAAAGGAAAACTTCACTTATATTATAATTAATTATAGGTCATATTTCATAGAAATCTGGAAACCCTGGACAGTTACTTTAACAATGTGAGAAATGCTGTCAGATACTGTAATCATCTCATCTGTCGCAAGTTAGCAACATCCCCAGATGTCATCTGTCGTGGGCTGTCCCCAGTTCTTGAGGAAATGTGTGTGTGTGTGTCGTAGTGTAGCCTATGTTGAATGTCTGTGTGTGTGCCATAGCTTAGCCTATGGTGTGCGTGTGTGCGTACGTCCCGTAGCCCATGTCCTCACTCCACAGCTCAAGGATTACATCCAAGAACGCCTCGTTCCCTAGAGGAGCGTTGGTCCCATGTGGCCTACAGATGGTGGGAACAGAAAATGGGCACAGGGTTGTTATCGCTAACACTATGGAACCCAGAGAGGGATTGGGGAATGTTTGGGAAGGGGTTGGAAAACGTTTGGCTTTAACTCAGGTCCAATCAGCTCTGTGCTTTAACATTGGAGACTAAATATAGTTTGCATGTTGTCAACGGTCTAAGCCAACCCAGTCTGTTTTGCCCCATAGTTGCACACGCGTCGGTTTTGTTGCTAAACAACCAACTGTCTATGGCTGGGACCTTTATGTTTGCTGGTTTAAGCTTAAGGATAGCTCTGTTGGCTTCATGCTTAAGGATAGCTCTGTTAGCTTCATGCTAGCTCTGTTGGCTTCATGCTTAAGGATAGCTCTGTTAGCTTTATGCTAGCTCTGTTAGCTTCATGCTAGCTCTGTTAGCTTCATGGTAGCTCTGTTAGCTTCATGGTAGCTCTGTTGGCTTCATGCTAGCTCTGTTGGCTTCATGCTAGCTCTGTTGGCTTCATGCTAGCTCTGTTGGCTTCATGCTTTAGGCTAGCTCTGTTGGTTTCATGCTAGCTCTGTTGGCTTCATGCTAGCTTTGTTGGCTTCATGCTAGCTCTGTTGGCTTCATGCTAGCTCTGTTGGCTTCATGCTTTAGGCTAGCTCTGTTGGTTTTATGCTAGCTCTGTTGGCTTCATGCTTTAGGCTAGCTCTGTTGGCTTCATGCTTAAGGATAGCTCTGTTAGCTTCATGCTAGCTCTGTTGGCTACATGCTAGCTCTGTTGGCTTCATGCTTTAGGCTAGCTCTGTTGGTTTCATGCTTTTGATTTCTAATACCCATTTCAGACAGAAGATGTAGTATATTACCTGTAAACAATATAAGGCTATGTTTATATGACCCTCTTTCTTTTCAAACATAACCTTTTTTTTACCACTTTCTTGCAGGTACAGTGCCTTCAGAAAGTATTCATACATTTCCACATTTTGTGTTACAGCCTGAATTCAAAATGGATTAAATATTTTATCTCACCCATTTACACACAATACCCCATAACGAAAAAGTGAAAACATGTTTTTAGGCATTTTTGCAAATGTATTGAAAATGAAATACAGAAATATCTCATTTTTGTAAGTATTCATATCCCTGAGTCAATACATGTCAGAATCACCTTTGGCAGCGATTACAGCAGTGAGTCTTTGCACACCTGGATTGTACAATATTTGCACATTATTCTTTTTCAAAATCTTTAAGCTCTGTCAAGTTGGTTGTTGATCATTGCTAGACAGACATTTTCAGGCCTTGCCATAGTTTTTCAAGCCGATTTAAGTCAAAACTGTAACTAGGTCACTCAGGATCATTCACTGTCTTCTTGGTAAACAACTCCAGTATAGATTTGGCCTTTGTCTTTTAGGTTATTGTCCTGCTGAAAGGTGAATTAATCTCCCAGTGTCTGGTGGAAAGCAGACAGAACCAGGTTTTCCTCTAGGATTTTGCCAGTGGTTAGCTCCATTCCGTTTCTTTTTATCCAGAAAAATTCCCCAATCCTTAACGATTAAAAGCATACTCATAACATGATGCAGCCACCACTATGCTTGAAAATATGGAGATTGGTACTCAGTAATGTGTTGTATTGGATTTGCCCCAAACATACCACTTTGTATCCAGGGCAACAAGTTAATTGCTTTGCCACATTATTTGCAGTATTACTTTAGTTCCTTGTTGCAAACAGGATGCATGTTTTGGAATATTTGTATTCTGTACAGGCTTCCTTCTTTTCACTCTGTCATTTAGGTTATTATTGTGGAGTAACTACAATGTTGTTGATCCATCCTCGGTTTTCTCCTATCACAGCCAATAAACTCTTAACTGTTTTAAAGTCACCATTGGCCTCATGGTGAAATCCCTAAGCGGTTTCCTTCCACTCCGGCAACTGAGTTAGGAAGAACGCCTGTATTTTGGTAGTGACTGGTTGTATTGATACCCCATCCAAAGTGTAATTAATAACTTCACCATGCTCAAAGGGTAGGTGCCCTTCTTTGCGAGGCATTGGAAAACCTCCCTGGTCTTTGCGGCTGAATCTGTGTTTGAATTTCACTGCACGACTGAGGGACCTTATAGATAACTGTGTGTGTAGGGTACAGGGGGTGTGAATACTTTCTGAAGGCACTGTATACCCCTTTTATGCTTATCAGTGGGTAACTGCCAAATTGGGAGGGTCGGGGGTTTTGTTAAACTGTGGGTGCTGTTTGCATTTCAAATTAGGGAGGCGTTAAACAATGGAAGTGTTAATGAATTTACCTGAAAAGAAAGCAGAGAACCATTCACCCAGACTCGATACCTGTAATTTCATTACAGGGTCTGTGAAAATGCAAAAATCATGTCTAGGTCTTTAGGTGGCTTTTAATTATTTTTTCCCCTTTCAGATTTAGCAAAAAGCTGGTCTAAAAAAATCAGTCATGGTAAATGTGGGATTTTTATGTGTATGAAAGGGATATGAGTTTAGTCTGAACCTTGTAGAGCTCTGGAAGAGACAGGATTTAATTTGCCTTTTCTAAATAAAAGCCTCTTTGTTTGCACTACGCTCCTGTCTCCTGTGTCTTTACCTTTGAGTCATTGCCTATGCCCGATCCCCAGACCACGTTAAACCCCATGCACTGTCACGGGCACCCTATTCCCTATATAGGGCACATTTAAACCACAGCCCTATTGTAGTAGTGCACTATAATGGGCATAGGGTGTCATTTGGGATGCAGCCGAAGGCACCTTTGCCATTTCAACAATAGCCCCCTAACACACCCAGATCCTTGCAGGAAGCCTTTCAAATTGTTTTCAGTTTCTCGCCCTGAGGGAACGGCAGAGGCGGCCATTACTGCCCTAATCAAAACCAGATGTGGCCAGGCCAGAATGAACCGAACCAACAAAAGGGTGGGGAGGAAGACTGAATTCTAACCCTTCTGAGATGGAGCGATTCCAACGAAACGTTTCATCTGTCCAGAGGATAAATACTGTAGAACAATCCATCCCCCTTGTTGACAACTTGTTTTTTGTTTTCTTCTTTTGTGCAGAAACGGTTGATAATAGTAAGAGACATGGCAGAGAGGGGGAGGTGTATTTTGCTGATGCAGATCGTTGCTGCTGCTGGCCCCTGCAGCGGTGCGTTAGAGAGAGCAGGAGAGGGGGAGACGTTCTCCAGCAGTACTCTTGGCCAGTTAGGGTGGCATTTGATCTGGGCAATTGATTTGATGAGGCTTTTTACATTTTTTAAAACTTAATTGAACCAAATCCCATTGAGGTCAGAAGACCTCAATGGAGAAAGAGCTTGCAAAGGCTGTCATGATGGTGACATAAGATAGGTAATTAGCTACTGGTCTTGTGTACTGTTTTAAACAACTACCAGGTAGGTAGACTCCCCTTACAGATATGTTTTCATCTTTCAGAAGAACAAGTGTGTGAACACAGGGTGAAGTTTGTAAACAAAAACAGGAGGTAGATATTGTTATGGTGGGTTTGATTGAATTTCAGCCTAGCTGGTCAGCTAGTGTTACCAGAGACTCTGGCTGTATCCCAAATAGCACCCTATTACCCTATGGGCCCTGGTAAAAAGTAGTGCACTACAAAGGCAATAGGTGCATTTGGAACAGGCTGCTATAGGGCCCCAGGAAGCTCCTACCGTGCTCAGTGAAACCAGGCCCCATGCAAATAGCAGGATGAGTCAATATCCCGCTATTGTGTCCTGCTCTGGGACCATAAAGACACACAGACCAAGGATGGGGGGGGGACAAAAGAGCTTCAGCCATGTCTTAGGCTTATGCAGTCACACATGAACAGACGTAGTCACACACACAAACCCAGACATGTCTACAAACAGGCAATCTCATAGACTGTCGCAGACAGACACACGGTCAGGAGACAGACACAGTCACAGACAGACACACACACGGCATGTGTCAGCTCCCCCAACAGTATTTGAGATCATTGCTTGCCTGAAATGGAACCAATGGAATAGTCCCAAAAGAGCAAAGCCCCACCCATCAGGCACTCCAGACAGGCTCAAGCTAATGCTCAAGGTACCATTTGAACCCAGGTCTGGATACCTGTACCAGAAGTAACATAACTCCATGACTCCTTCAAAGAAATAAAACCTAACCTAGACAGCTGACTGCATTTAACCCAAATGCGTCTTCCACATTTAACCCAACCCCTCTGAATCAGTGAGTGGGGCTGCCTTAATCGACGTCATCGGCGCAATTGTTGTTGGGGGTTAATTGCCTTGCTCAAGGGCAGAACAGCAGATTTTTTTTCACCTTGCCAGCTCAAGGATTCGAACCAACGACCTTTCAATTACTGGTCCAAAGTTCTTAACCACTAGCCTACCTGCCGCCATATAGCTAGTGGCCTAGCAAAGGTCTGGATAGAGTAAAAAAACATGACTTGCCACCTTAGAAAAGCTATATTTCTGAGAGGGAGATTCTTTGTGAAGAGGACAGAGCACAGAGTGCATTTGAATGGCACGGTGGACTGGGTCTCTCCTCTCTGATTTCTAAAAGCCACAGGATGCCATATGGCTGCTTTCTATTAAAGCTCACCACATGCTTCATAGAGCTAGGCCTACGAGATCAGCTACAGCCATGATTCATCATTTGTCCTACGTCCCAAATGGCTCCCTATTCCATATGTAGTGCACTACTTCTGACCAGGGTACATAGAGCTGGTCAAAAGTAGTGCACTATGTAGGGAATAGGGTGCCATTTGGGACATAAGCTTGATATTGTCCTGGTTTCAGTTGTCTCTCAGAGGAGATTCAGAAAACAAACTCTAGTCTCCAGGCAGCCTCACTCCAGGGCACGTTGTCCATGAGAACATACAGTACACTGATAATACATTTACTCAGGAATAATAATAATAATAATAAATAGTTTTGATGATGGTGCTTTTCTAGATGCGCTCAAAGCAGGGGCAAAAGTCGCCCCATCCACAATTAACGTGCTGCCCCAACCTGGGTGATGCACGGCAGCCATTTGTGAACCAGAAAGCCACTCATCAGCTTTCACAATGAAGAGGAGAGGGTTATTAGGAGTCAAGGGATGATTAGGTGGCTGTGATGTTATGAAGTCAGGTAGGGAATGTAATACACCGGGGGTTATCATACGATTATTGATATGTTGCACATATGATTTTGCATGTAATAATAAGCAGACACTTATGCTGAGCAAATCTCTTGTCCAGGCCCAATTATGGTAGCCTGGTCCCAGATTGGTTTATGCCATCATGCCAACTCCTTGTCAAGGAGTTGACATGATAGAATATACAGATCTGGGACCAAGCTACATTTATGGATCCTACTGTAATTCCTGTCACATTCAAGCTATGACAGTCTTTGAGAGTCATCACCAAAGTTAGAACTACTATTGCTACACCGTGACACGGCTTGACTGTAAAATGCAACTGTCATCATTTAATATTGCCACATTGTAAATGAATGCCTATATAAAAACAAGTACACCACCACAACAAAAGCATTTTTGATAAACATTTCCCCATTTTATTTCTTAAATATAAAACCTTTCCCAGTTGGACAGGGCTGAATGAACAACATCATTATTAAAAAGCCCCAGAAAATCAAGACTATTGTGGTAGAGCACAGTCGGCCCTCCTGCCCCAAGTGTAGCTGATCCGGTCTTCTCTTGGGCTTAGAGACTGTGTGGAGTAGAGGAGACCTTTAAATTTGAACCCAAAACCAGGGGAGTGCTACAGCACAGAAGACACCCTCCTAAATAGACAGCTATATGGACAGGGACCAGATAATTCATCCACCTGACAGGTCAGGTTACACAGGTGCACCTTGTGCTGGGGACAATAAAAGGCCACTCTAAAAAGTGCAGTTTTGTCACACAACACAATGACACAGATGTCTCAAGTTTCGAGGGAGCGTGCAATTGGCATGCTGACTGCAGGAATGTCCACCAGAGCTGTTGCCAGAGAATTGAATGTTAATTTCTCTACCATAAGCCGCCTCCAACATTGTTTTAGAGAGTTTGGCAGTACGTCCAACCGGCCTCACAACCGCAGACCACGTGTATGGCGTCATGTGGGCGAGCAGTTTGCACAGTGCCCCATGGTAGCGGTGGGGTTATGGTATGGGCAGGCATAAGCTACGGACAACAAACACAACTGCATTTTATTGATGGCAATTTGAATGCACAGAAATACCGTGGCGAGATCCTGAGGCCCATTGTGAGGCCCATTTCTTTTAAGGTATCTATGACCAACATATCTGTATTCCCAGTCATGTGAAATTCATAGATTAGGGCATAATGAATTTATGTAAGACTGATTTCTTCATATGAACCGTAACTCAGTAGAATCTTGGAAATTGTTGCATGTTGTGTTTATATTTTTGTTCAGTATAAAATCTGATTTCTATTCTAATTCATGCTACCAATGGGTGCTGAGAAGGTTCTAGAATTCAATCCAAGAGTCCTAAAATGATTTAGAATTAATTCCAGTTCTATGAAGGAGCACAGCATTCCCATGCCCCTCCCCTTCCTTTGTTCCTAAATCTGAATGACTGGTTCGAAACAGGCCTTAGATTCCTCATGAGAGCTAGCAGAGAGCTGGGCCCAGGACGGTGCTCCCTCACTCACTCACTATACCTCGTAATCTACGGTACATGTCATGTTTGTGCCTGCACCTCCTAGAAAACAACATGACACACACAACACCTAAAACACACTGTGCAAAAACTCTTTGGTAATCAGATGAGTTTGAGAGAGGGAAAGAAAAAGAAAATGGAAACACAACACTATCCAACAACTGAGATGGGTATACAATTTTTCTAATATACATATTCCAACAGTCAGGTAACAGAGAATGGAGACTGCAAATTCAATAAATTAGACAGCGGAAGATGAATTGCAGATATTAAATCCAGCAGTTGTGTTCACAGAAGTAAATAAAAAAGAAAATCTAAATCAATGAAAAAAACAAAACAGTGTTATTCTGTATTATAAACAAATCAAAAGGAATCAAAAAATGGCCCTTAGTCATAATTAAAATTGCTTTCATCTAAGTCAACCTTTTTCAATAATGAAATGTTTGTTCGTATCAACCTCCTGTAAACATTCACAATCAAGAGTCCAGTTACGTTTAGAGCACTGCTGGTCTGTGAAGACCACAATGTCCATCTTCTCCACACACAAGACAAACGTTGCACCATTTGCCCAATACTCTCAAATGCCAAGAGTCTGGTGAACCAACGCGTCAAACTTGGCCTTCATTAGCCAATACAGGAAGACCGTGAGAAACTCCCGGCGCATTGGTTTAATCTACCAACCAATCATCTCCCACAACACGCCTCACAGTCGTGTGATTCGCTAAAATTAAATGACGACAGGTACTTTACTCAGTAGGTCACTGCCATAGAATTCTATGGTCACTCCCACTAAGGCAAACTTTGAATTGTTGATATCCCAGGTTTATATGTGCAATAACCTGGGGACGAGGTTACTGTCCAAATAACACAGAATGGTCTTTATTATTAGACTGGTAGAATAAGACATCAGAGCACTTCCTTCTTGTTACCAGAGTTACGGTAGGCTCATCCAAAGGAATATTCATCATCGATATTCTTTATTTTTCAGCATTAATTAAAACATATTTTAGAGTCACGTTTGTCTCAGTCAGTTCAATGTTCACGTGTTGTTGTTTTTTTCTTAAAAAAGCATATTTCCAAAATATATCCATGTAAGTATTTTTTGTTTCTGTAAAAAATAAATTAGGTAGTTAAAAATGCCGCTAAGACAAGTCAGAAGAGGGAAAGACACCCAGGCCTGGGGGACCCCACATACTGGTTTTTGTTCAGTCCTGGCCGGAGTGCTTTCTCACGCTGTCCTGAGCGATTCGTTATTTGAGCTCCCGAGCTTCCGGAAGCCGTGGTCGTTCTTCTCGAGCCACAGTTCAGCCAGCTGCTGTGTCGAGCCGTGCGACGAGGCTTTGGAGCCCAGGCACATCTTGTATTGGTTGGCCTCCAGGTTGGGGTCGCACACTACTGGATGGTGAACGTGTACGATCCCCGGGTCCGTGCTCCGGAACAACCGGATCCCTGATTGGACAAATTTGTTAAAGAGGTCCACGTCCTCCAAGCCCCATCCTTGGATGGAGGTGTCAAATCCCCCGGCCCCGACCAGGTCGCCCTTGTAGACGCAGACGATGCCAAAGCCGTAGTGGCGCCACAGACCCGTCTTGGCGGTGAACACATAGTGGTTCTCACTGGGCACCTTGCCGGCGTATACCACCTTGGGGTCGTACTGGCTGAAGATGATGGGGAAGTAGGTCTGCTCCCCCAGGACTGTGTTACCCCTGCACCTCTTGAGGAAGTCGGTGGTGAAGAGCAGGTCCACGTCGCAGTAGAAGAGCAGCGAGTCGTTGGAGAAGTGGGCCGAGCCCACCTCCAGAGCCAGGGCCCGGGAGAAGGAGCCCGACACGGGCTGGATCTCCATCTCGGCCCGGGGGTACTTGATGTGGTACTCCCTCATCAGCTCCACCTGCTTGACCCGCTCTGTGTTGTTGTCGGTGCTGAAGAGGAGGATGAGCAGCTTGACGTTCTGGTTGGGGATCAGGCACACCCGCTCTAAGTTGGACATAAAGCGGACAAAGATGTCGTAGCGTCCGGATAGCGGCACCAGTATGTTGACCTTGGCCTCCTTGGGCTCCTTCTGGTCCTGGCTAGAGCTGGACAGCTTGAAGGGCACGAACATCTTGAGGGAGTTGGAGAGGAAGGACAGGGAGTCAGAGTCCTGGTTGATGCTGCTGGCGAGCGCCCTGGCGTCCATCTCCTCATCCTCTCTGAACTGGATCTGGCTAAAGGTCTGCTGGAGGTAGGCATGTCTCCTCACCGGCACCGTCATGGTCTTCCCTTTGTGCTTCTTGTAGAGGAGCAACAGGTCAAGCACGTACTCTGCCCCATACATGGGGTTGACCCGCCGGTAGCCGTATTGGATTTCCTTGAAGTCAATCACCCGTCCCCGCGTCTTGGCGTTGGCGTTAATCATCTCCATCACCTGCATGATGATGTCGTCCAGGGCCAGATGCTGGGAGGAGTCCATTCCCCGGCGAGGGGGTTGACCGTCAGACGAGGAGAACAGGTACTTGCCCGTCAGGAACTCCCACTCCAGGACCTCCTCGCGGAGCCGAGGGTGGAACCTCATGAAGGATGGAGGCATGCCCAGCTGCAGGTCCTCTCGGCTGGGCTCGGCGGCCCCGTAGCGTCCCATCTGGACTATCTCGCGGTGGAGCTGGACGGTGCGGTGGCGCAGCTGGGCGATCTTGCGGCTGAGCATGTAGCTGTGCAGGCGGTACTGGTAGGACGGGTTCTTGTTGGGGTGCAGGGTGATGGCCCGGTGGATCTTGCTGTTGTGGAGGTCACGGATGTATCCCTTCTTGTTGGGCTCGTAGTTCTCGTAGAACAGCTGCTGCATCTGGGGAGGGAAGAGAGGGAGACAACGGGTGAGTAAGCATGTTATATCAACTACATATGGCACAATATAACACTGTTGCATTATATAGACTAGGCCCTGTGTGTGAGTGAGTGTACAAAAGTTACAACGCATACAGAGCGCACTCTAGGAAAGAAAAATCTGCCCTCTAAAATGTGAATATAGCAAAAAAATATAGCTTGATCCCAGTTGACCCCTCTCTGCTGCATGTACTTGTATACCGCGCCACTGACGATTTATTAAGATGGATGTCTATATGAATGTAAACTCCTGCAGCCCAACAGAGATGTTATTTTTATCAGACGTCCTGCTGCTAATGCAAAGGGCAAATTAGAACAGGCTCAAGGAATGCCTTCTGGAGGTGAGCTCCGAGCTTACAGAGCCCTCAAATATTGACCAGGGAGCGGGTGAGCCTCGGCGGTTCGATGAGTGTTGACTGCAAACCTGTTGAGGCTTTACAAACCTAATGTTCCCCCAATCACAGGGTGCCGTGTGAGTAAACTGCGGGACAGCTGCTGAGGCCCCTATTGGCAGCGACTCAAGCGTGGCCAAGAAGGAAGGGTCTGTGTTGTTGACCAATCCAATGAAGGGAGCCCTCAGAGGTCTATTTGTGAAAGACGGGCACTGCTCAGAAAAAGGTACTGCTCTGGAATGCAGCCACAAACCCACTCCCCCGGGGGAAAGGCAATACACAGAATCGGACAGGACCGGCACAGAGGCCAGGCCTGATACCTAACTAGTGTGTGTACGGCTGGTCACAGGAACCCACTGAGTAAGTCTCTTTGCCTTTCCATAGGCTCTGCCCCTGCGTTCCAGCACCTAGGAGGTGGCACGTGGCCAACCATAACATCAAGCAGTCTGTTATCAATGGAAATCTTGAGCAAACCCCAAGCTTTAGAGTGTGAGGGGTCAGGTAGGCTATTACATCAGAACCAAGGGGCCAATCGCATGGCAGCCTTACACACATTTATTTAAATGAGCATATCAAAAATATGAATGCCGGAAGAATCGTAATCTAGGAAATAGACTATGTTGCAGTAGTCAACCCTTACACGTGTCCATGTTTCACTGGTTCTGAGAAGCGACTGGCAAATAAATAGCCTTCTTTGGACACCAGACGAGAGGGTGCATCTCTATAGTATAAAGTGGCTTCCTCTCCACGTCTCCTTCCCATCATCTCTATAGTATAAAGTGGCTTCCTCTCCACGTCTCCTTCCCATCATCTCTATAGTATAAAGTGGCTTCCTCTCCACGTCTCCTTCCCATCATCTCTATAGTATAAAGTAGCTTCCTCTCCACGTCTCCTTCCCATCATCTCTATAGTATAAAGTGGCTTCCTCTCCACGTCTCCTTCCCATCATCTCTATAGTATAAAGTGGCTTCCTCTCCACGTCTCCTTCCCATCATCTCTATAGTATAAAGTGGCTTCCTCTCCACGTCTCCTTCCCATCATCTCTTTCCATACACTGGAGAAATCAGGTGACATGGAGAACGTTCATCTACTTTCAGATGTTTTTAGATTTCCTCTCCCACTCCTTTGCTCTGAGAGGTGGCCAAATGAAGATCTCCTTTGCTCTGAGAGGTGGCCAAATGAAGATCTCCTTTGCTCTGAGAGGTGGCCAAATGAAGATCTCCTCTGCTCTGAGAGGTGGCCAAATGAAGATCTCCTTTGCTCTGAGAGGTGGCCAAATGAAGATCTCCTTTGCTCTGAGAGGTGGCCAAATGAAGATCTCCTTTGCTCTGAGAGGTGGCCAAATGAAGATCTCCTTTGCTCTGAGAGGTGGCCAAATGAAAGGAGGAAGATTAGAAGGCGCCAGTTAAGAGTACTGAGACGTACCCCAGCAGGTAGGCCAGGTCGGGTTGTTCTGAGTGCCCAGCTGTGAGGCAGCAGACATCAGCACTGCAGCCAGCCAGTCAACCAGTCAGCCAGTCAGCCAGCCAGCCAGTCAGGATGTTTCCCTCTCTCTCTCCCCCATGGCTTTCCCATCATTACCGCCTCTAACGACCTGACCTTTGTCTTCCACGTCTCCATCAGCAGTTGTGATTCATTAGAATGATTTTTCACAGTCATTAACCCCCCATAACACACCGCTCACAAGCCTCACATCAGCGCACTTTCATCTAATCACCCTGAATGGCTCATTAAGAAATAAAAGGAAGAAAAATATAAGTGGTAAGTTATCGCTGTGAGTTTTAAGCCTCGTGTGTTGTGTCACAAACACCCACATCAAGCAGAGCCTTTGTGAAGAAGGTGGAGAACCTCAAGCTCGGTGATGGACAGATAAGCTAAATGCTGAAAAGCATCCCATGTGTTTTATGCCAGGTTTTAACAACCTATTGTATTCAGACCTTCTGTGTTCAAACGCTTCAAAAATCTTAAAAATACTTTTTCTGTGCTTGATTGAGTTCGCATGGTGCAATGTAACCAACGGAATAGTGCAAACCCATCTGGCGCGTCAGGCAAGCTTGATCAAACGCTTAATGCATTTGAAAAACGTCAAATACTAGTTGAACCCAGGTCTGATTGTAGTGATCACAACAACTGGTGGAAGAGCAGAGGCGTCGGAATAGACGGCCCAGGAACAGAGGACAAAAGGTTCCCCAATATACAACCATCTCTTCAGGCACTTAATCAGGAAGAGATCATATCTGGACACATTCAGATGAGAGTTCAGTGCTGTATCATATCTGGACACATTCAGATGAGAGCTCAGTGCTGTATCATATCTGGACACATTCAGATGAGAGCTCAGTGCTGTATCATATCTGGACACATTAAGATGAGAGCTCAGTGCTGTATCATATCTGGACACATTCAGATGAGAGCTCAGTGCTGTATCATATCTGGACACATTCAGATGAGAGTTCAGTGCTGTATCATATCTGGACACATTAAGATGAGAGCTCAGTGCTGTATCATATCTGGACACATTCAGATGAGAGTTCAGTGCTGTATCATATCTGGACACATTAAGATGAGAGCTCAGTGCTGTATCATATCTGGACACATTCAGATGAGAGTTCAGTGCTGTATCATATCTGGACACATTCAGATGAGAGCTCGGTGCTGTATCATATCTGGACACATTAAGATGAGAGCTCAGTGCTGTATCATATCTGGACACATTCAGATGAGAGCTCGGTGCTGTATCATATCTGGACACATTCAGATGAGAGCTCGGTGCTGTATCATATCTGGACACATTCAGATGAGAGCTCAGTGCTGTAAATGTAGAATTAGTCATGCCACTGTCATCTTTCCTTCCCTGCTAAGTGTTTATCTCCTAGCTTCCTTAAAGTCAATATGGACGCCACTCCATCAAAACAAAGCAGAGGGAAAACAAACAGTGCTATCAAACCGACAAGTCCATTACAAGAGGGCAACACCATCGCAGAGGGACTAAATATCCCCCCCTGAACAAACAAGGAGTGATTGTGGAGCGATTGCATTCGGAGACGGGTGATACAATTGTCTTCCTTGGACCGCGCTACTAGGGCCTAAATCAACACATTACGGCTGGATGGAAGAACCCTGCAAAGTAATGTGAGTAGATATGCACTCTGGGGATGTGTCCCAAATGGCACCCTATTCCCCAGGTAGTGCACTACTTTTGACCAGAACCATATGGGACCCTGGTCAAAAGTAGTGAGCTGCATAGGAGATAGGGTGCCATTTGGGACGCTGGCTGGGTAAGCGTAAGTGACGGTTCCAGTCTGGCTCATGTCGGGGCTAGCGCTGGCTAGCGTAGGCTTCCTCTGGAGTCGTGAGTAAACTGAGAGCCAGTCAAATCTGTGACGAACACAAAGCATGGCCAAGGGAAACACCAATGGCAGACTCCATCTGCTGTTTAATGAATATTACAAGGGACAAGTGATCTGAAATCACCATTAAGGGGTGAGAATAGAGCCAGGCTGGCGTACAGAAAACTTCTCAGGTGTTGGAATGTGAAGAGCTGTTGGAATGCCACTTGGCTGGAGGGCAACTCTGAGGGAAATATATGCCCCTCTGATCAGCAACGATCAGGGCCAGGAATGTGACTGGAAAAATGTGGGGCCCTAGGCAACATGCAGGTATTATTAGGTCATTAGCATCAGTTGGGGGGGATAGTGTGCCATTATGGAAGCAGCCAGAGAATCCCACAGGGAAGACTGGAGGGCCGTAACCTAGTCTATTGCTCATACCAGTTTCACAGGTTTGATACAGCCTGGGCCTAGCCACACACTCGAATCCCTGTCACATGATATAGGAGAGCAGCAGCACGAGACCTGATAATGGTTTCCTTTGACCTTTGACCTTTGAAAAGTACAATAAAAAAGGGTTACCTTCTATGTCTTTTTGTTTTATTGATGACTTTTATGATTCCATGATTTTGTGTGTGTGTGTGTGTGTGTGTGAGAATGTGTGTGTGTGTGTGTGTGAGAGAGAGACAGCTTGTGTGTATGTGCGCACGTGTGTGTGTGTGTGCGTCTACATGGTGCTTAATTCTAAGCGGCCAGTTCTGGTATATTTGAGCGCAGAGGTGCAATGTTAAATGATGGTCCAGTGACATTAACGGCTCTCGCTGCTGAGTCAACACGCACGCCCCTGCTGCAAAGAGATAGCTACCATCCATCAGCTGCCCTACCTATGACAAGGGGGAGCCAGCCAGAGAGGAGAGGAGATATAAAGAGAGAGAGAGAGAGAGAGAGAGAGAGAGAGCGCGAGAGAGAGAGAGCGCGAGAGAGAGAGAGCGCGAGAGAGAGAGAGAGAGCGCGAGAGCGAGAGAGAGAGAGAGAGAGAGAGAGAGAGAAGAGAGAGAGAGAGAGCGAGATAGAGAAAGAGAGAAGAGTAAAGAAAATGGGTAGAAGGGTAAAAAAGAGTGTCAATCGGGACTAGAGCAGAGTGGATAGGAGCACAAAAGAGGACAGAGGAGAGGAGGAGAGGAGTCCCAGGTAGCAGAACACAGGACAGAGGAGAGGAGTCCCAGGGAGCAGAACACAGGACAGAGGAGAGGGAGGAGTCCCAGGTAGCAGAACACAGGACAGAGGAGAGGAGTCCCAGGTAGCAGAACACAGGACAGAGGAGAGGAGTCCCAGGTAGCAGAACACAGGACAGAGGAGAGGAGTCCCAGGGAGCAGAACACAGGACAGAGGAGAGGAGTCCCAGGTAGCAGAACACAGGACAGAGGAGAGGAGTCCAAGGTAGCAGAACACAGGACAGAGGAGAGGAGGAGAGGAGTCGCAGGGAGCAGAACAGAGGACACAGGACAGAGGAGAGGAGTCCCAGGGAGCAGAACAAAGGACAGAGGAGAGGAGGAGAGGAGTCCCAGGTAGCAGGACACAGGACAGAGGAGAGGAGTCCCAGGGAGCAGAACATAGGACAGAGGAGAGGAGGAGAGGAGTCCCAGGTAGCAGAACACAGGAAAGAGGAGAGGAGTCCCAGGTAGCAGAACACAGGACAAAGGAGAGGAGGAGAGGAGTCGCAGGGAGCAGAACACAGGACAGAGGAGAGTGGAGGAGTCCCAGGGAGCAGAACACAGGACAGAGGAGAGGAGTCCCAGGTAGCAGAACACAGGACAGAGGAGAGTGGAGGAGTCCCAGGGAGCAGAACACAGGACAGAGGAGAGGAGTCCCAGGTAGCAGAACACAGGACAGAGGAGAGGAGGAGAGGAGTCCTAGGGAGCAGAACACAGGACAGAGGAGAGGAGGAGAGGAGTCCCAAGGAGCAGAACACAGGACAGAGGAGAGTGGAGGAGTCCCAGGGAGCAGAACACAGGACAGAGGAGAGGAGTCCCAGGGAGTAGAACACAGGACAGAGGAGAGGAGTCCCAGGAAGCAGAACACAGGACAGAGGAGAGGAGGAGAGGAGTCCCAGGGAGCAGAACACAGGACAGAGGAGAGGAGGAGTCCCAGGTAGAAGAACACAGGACAGAGGAGAAGAGGAGAGGAGGAGAGGAGTCCCAGGTAGCAGAACACAGGACAGAGGAGAGGAGTCCCAGGTAGCAGAACACAGGACAGAGGAGAGGAGGAGAGGAGTCGCAGGGAGCAGAACACAGGACAGAGGAGAGTGGAGGAGTCCCAGGGAGCAGAACACAGGACAGAGGAGAGGAGTCCCAGGTAGCAGAACACAGGACAGAGGAGAGGAGGAGAGGAGTCCCAGGAAGCAGAACACAGGACAGAGGAGAGGAGGAGAGGAGTCCCAGGTAGCAGAACACAGGACAGAGGAGAAGAGTCCCAGGTAGCAGAACACAGGACAGAGGAGAGTGGAGGAGTCCCAGGTAGCAGAACACAGGACAGAGGAGAGGAGTCCCAGGTAGCAGAACACAGGACAGAGGAGTCCCAGGAAGCAGAACACAGGACAGAGGAGAGGAGGAGAGGAGTCCCAGGTAGCAGAACACAGGACAGAGGAGTCCCATGAAGCAGAACACAGGACAGAGGAGAGGAGGAGAGGAGTCCCAGGGAGCAGAACACAGGACAGAGGAGAGGAGTCCCAGGTAGCAGAACACAGGACAGAGGAGAGGAGTCCCAGGTAGCAGAACACAGGACAGAGGAGGAGAGGAGTCCCAGGTAGCAGAACACAGGACAGAGGAGAGGAGTCCCAGGAAGCAGAACACAGGACAGAGGAGAGGAGTCCCAGGGAGCAGAACACAGGACAGAGGAGAGGAGTCCCAGGGAGTAGAACACAGGACAGAGGAGAGGAGGAGAGGAGTCCCAGGTAGCAGAACACAGGACAGAGGAGAGGAGGAGTCCCAGGTAGCAGAACACAGGACAGAGGAGAGGAGAGGAGTCGTCTCAGGTAGCAGAACACAGGACAGAGGAGAGGAGAGGAGGAGTCCCAGGTAGCAGAACACATGACATAGGAGAGGAGAGGAGGAGTCCCAGGTAGCAGAACACAGGACAGAGGAGAGGAGAGGAGAGGAGAAGTCCCAGGTAGCAGAACACATGACAGAGGAGAGGAGAGGAGGAGTCCCAGGTAGCAGAACACAGGACAGAGGAGAGGAGAGGAGGAGTCCCAGGTAGCAGAACACAGGACAGAGGAGAGGAGTCCCAGGTAGCAGAACACAGGACAGAGGAGAGGAGTCCCAGGTAGCAGAACACAGGACAGAGGAGAGGAGTCCCAGGTAGCAGAACACAGGACAGAGGAGGAGAGGAGTCCCAGGTAGCAGAACACAGGACAGGAGGAGAGGAGTCCCAGGAAGCAGAACACAGGACAGAGGAGAGGAGTCCCAGGTAGCAGAACACAGGACAGAGGAGAGGAGTCCCAGGGAGCAGAACACAGGACAGAGGAGAGGGAGAGGAGTCCCAGGTAGCAGAACACAGGACAGAGGAGAGGAGGAGTCCCAGGTAGCAGAACACAGGACAGAGGAGAGGAGTCCCAGGTAGCAGAACACAGGACAGAGGAGAGGAGTCGTCCCAGGTAGCAGAACACAGGACAGAGGAGAGGAGAGGAGTCCCAGGTAGCAGAACACAGGACAGAGGAGAGGAGAGGAGTCCCAGGTAGCAGAACACAGGACAGAGGAGAGGAGAGGAGTCCCAGGAAGCAGAACACAGGACAGAGGAGAGGAGAGGAGTCCCAGGAAGCAGAACACAGGACAGAGGAGAGGAGAGGAGTCCCAGGAAGCAGAACACAGGACAGAGGAGAGGAGTCCCAGGAAGCAGAACACAGGACAGAGGAGAGGAGAGGAGTCCCAGGTAACAGAACACAGGACAGAGGAGAGGAGTCCCAGGAAGCAGAACACAGGACAGAGGAGAGGAGTCCCAGGTAGCAGAACACAGGACAGAGGAAAGGAGAGGAGGAGTCCCAGGTAATAGAAGACAGGACAGAGGAGAGGAGTAGAAGAGGAGAGAGGTAGAAGGGGGAGAAGAGGAGAGGAGAGGCGCCGGCTGCGTTTAATTCGCAGCAGAAGGAAAGTAGCTTTGCACAGCCCGCAGCGGAGCGGGCCATGCAAATCTAATTTGAGACACCATTATGCCGGCGTAATTGGCCCCTTTGTGCCCAAGTGTGGTCTGTCCAAAGTGATTTCCCCTGCCCGCCTCTCCTCTCCTCACACCTATAGCAGCCTCACAATAGCCATGAAATGGAGTCTCTGAAGGGATACGGATGTGTACCCTTCAGTAGCATTGTGACACCAGATTACTTTTAGTGGTTCCGTCCCAAATGGCACCCTATTCCCTATATAGTGCACTACTTTTGAACAGAGCCATGGTCATATAGGGAATAGGGTGCCATTTGGGACACATCCCAGATGACTTCATTGTGACACCAGACTTATTGTCATGCAGCAGCAGCCATTGGCCATTACTGGACAAGCTGAAAGAGACAGTCTAGATCAATAGGCCTCTGATGTATAGAGACACCATACTGGGTGGTGAATGCAATGGGCTGTAGCCATAAAGATGACAGAGCCTATCTTTGCAATGCCTGCTTCCGTGACAGGATTTGGGCCAAGTGAGCCCCCTATCCAACTCTATGGCTGTAGCTGTATTGGGCTGAAAACAATGCTGGACAGCAGAGTTGGATCAACGCCATTTCGTGTCGATGTAGGAAATTATTTGAAATTCGATTCATACACGGAACATTGCCCAGAGTGCATTTCTGTGAGTTGGAATTGAATTGACTCCAACACCAATGCTATTGGTTTGGTGCATCTGCACACTCAGCTGGGAGAGACAAAATCCCCAAATTCCAAAGAAAGACTTAATTCCAGAATCTGGGAGATCCCGCAGATGTCCCAGACAACATATTTCCTCAATTGCTCGTCAAATCAGAGACACCAAATAATCTCATCTGAAGAATCTCCTCCTGGTTTGACGAGACTAAAGAGAGACGGTTTCTGGTGTGCGTTGCACACATGTTGTGGTTGACTACTGTTCCAGTCTTCGACTGAGATTTAAACATCTGCTTTTCAGCAATTAGCGCTTTCTGGTTTGCCAACAATTAATTCAACCATGCTTCCTTCAACTACAACACATCTGAGACACGTGAACGATAAGATGAACAACTAGCTTGATTTCTCTAGCGTTGTGGCTTCGTTTCCTCGCTGTAGCTTCAGAGGTATTCAGTAACCGTCCACTAACCATCTCTTTATTTTCTCTTGTCAGTAGTTTTCTCCCTTCAATAACTAACAATCTGCAGAGTCAGCAGAGGAAGAGAAGAGAGGAGAAGGGAGAGGTCCTGGGTTGGACTAGGAGGAGAGGAGAAGGGAGAGGTCCTGGGTTGGACTAGGAGGAGAGGAGAAGGGAGAGGTCCTGGGTTGGACCAGGAGGAGAGGAGAAGGGAGAGGTCCTGGGTTGGACCAGGAGGAGAAGGGAGAGGTCCTGGGTTGGACCAGGAGGAGAAGGGAGAGAAAGGCTCATTTGAATAAAACATACCACAAGCCAGTGGCTATGTTCCAAATGGCACACTAATCCCTTATGGGCCCTGAAAGGTAGTGCATTACATAAGGAATAGGGTGCCATTTGGGAAGCAAAGACAGTACAGAGGAGAGTAGAGGTTACAGGTCAGGATATTACAGAGGCTGCAGTCAGGATATGAGGTTTAGGCCCAGACCAAAGCCGGACAGACTCCAGGACAGAGGCTACAGGAGAATACTCTGATATCTGCCAAAGGAGGACTGGACACACCAAAATATCAAACAAATCATTAGAGAGAGGCCTTTGATTCCGTTAAGAGGAGTATAAGAAGGTATAATGTCATATTTAATCTAGGTCTGCAAAAAAGGTGCATGTCCAGGTCTTTAATGGCATAGATTGTGATGGTGGAAGTGTCCCTAGCCTGAGAGCCAGCCTGTTTCTGCATCCAACCAAGCCAAACACAAGGCAGAACATGACACAGCAGGAGACATTCTAGGATAGGCTGTCAAGAAATCAGGAGCTATAGAGAGTCGTTGTAAAGCATGCTCCAAAAGATTAGTAGGCTAATGTCTTCCAGCATTTTGCCTTTCAGTGGAAGATGCCCATTCATCACTCCTGTTCTATCTCACTACCCTGTCACACACACGGGTGGGTTTTTACAGGTCATTCAGTCAGTGTGCGTTATCCTTACAGCTTTCCAGGTGATTGCCAGAGGAAGCAAATAACAAAGCATAAAGAGGATGGCTGGGCTTGTGCCAACATGTTACCTTCAGCTCTCTGCCAACCAACACACTATACTACAGGTCTCTATCTCAGAGAGAAATCTCAATCTGACACACAGATCAAACTGTTGTCCTACAACTTATCCTTCAACAAAGTGTGTTTGAGAAATTGAGCCGAGTATGCAGGTCCCATTCTTACTATGTAAACAGTCCTTTGTGAGCTCGGTTATTTCAATTGCAAAAAAACACCACTCAATAGCAAGTTAGCAACAAACTGTGACGTGCAAACAGAAACACATGATCGAGGCCTTGCATTGAATCGCTCCAAGCTCACGTCCCAAACAAACACAAACACAATTCATGTCCTCCAATCCGCGACCTGCGTGCTAGCCGGTTTAATCAAGTTAACAAGCGGCTGTTGTGGGAAATTAGCGAGGCACGCCAAAGTGATTAGCCTGGCAGAGTGTTGCTATTGAATAAGACTACAGTACTGCTGCTAGTCATCTCTAGAGCAATCCCTGGGCTGTCCCAACACTCCAGTGCCTATGAACAGGGTATGGTAGTAGGTGCCAGGCACACCGGTTTGTGTCAAGAACTGCAACGCTGCTGAGGTTTTCACGCTCAACAGTTTCCCATGTGTATCAAGAATTGTCCACCACCCAAAGGACATCCAGCCAACTTGACACAACTGTGGGAAGCATTGGAGTCAACATGGGCAAGCATCCCTGTGGAACGCTTTCGAGACCTTGCAGAGTCCATGCCTCAACGAATTGAGGCTGTTATGAGGGCAAAAGGGGGTGCAACTCAATACTAGGAATGTGTTCCTAATGTTTTGTACACTCAGTGTATAACTACTGTTCAGCTAATGCTGGGCCCTCTCCCAATACTCTAACACAGATTCCTAGTCTTCTTTCCTACAGTACCAGCTGTTAATCTCTTGTAGTGATCCCTACACGGACTCTGTCCCAACACTCTAAAACGGCCTCTCCTCTTCATCTCCTTTGTGAGAGTTTTCAGATGCAAGCAGGGTAGAGTATTGGAACTGTCCTGCAGGCCTGAATGGACATCAGTCACTGAGCAGAGGTTTTTCCACACATGCTGCTTGTAATATTTTGATAAGACATGATGAGTCCAGCCATATAGAATCTGAATGGGACTACATACTGTAGGGTAGCTCTTCTCCAGACGAAATTGTAGTTCCTTTTACCGCATTGAAAGTCAGTTACAGGGGGTTGAGAATGGATTGCTTCATCCCTCATGCTCTTTCATTTAAAGTACACAGCTCAATACAAAAACAATAACAGCAGTTGTTAAATGCAATGGATGGCATAAAGCTAGGAAAAGGGCGATATGGACACAATGATGGGCAGTCAATATTGACACTAACTATATCTCTGCCAACCTCTCCTGTGATGGCTCAAAGTCAACAGCAATCCTACCTGTGGACTGAAGGCATCCTTCATTAAGCCCAAGGAGAGCGTGTACAGAACAAGGCAATATCACCCTAAAGGGACTGAGTGGTGTAGACCTAATATGATGGAGCAGAGAAAAGTTACTGTTTAAACTTGCGACTAATTTGATTTGATTTATTAGGATCCCCATTAGCCAATGGTGACAGCTAGTCTTACTGGGGTCCGACACAAACTGACAGGGGGGATAGGCTAGATTTGTTGCATGTTGTTTTCACCTGTCAGTCTGTCACCTCCTTTCAGATCAGTGGTAAATAATGACAGTATGGAGGAAAGGAAGGAGGACCAGTCTGTCACCTCCTTTCAGATCAGTGGTAAATAATGACAGTATGGAGGAAAGGAAGGAGGACCAGTCTGTCACCTCCTTTCAGATCAGTGGTAAATAATGACAGTATGGAGGAAAGGAAGGAGGACCAGTCTGTCACCTCCTTTCAGATCAGTGGTAAATAATGACAGTATGGAGGAAAGGAAGGAGGACCAGTCTGTCACCTCCTTTCAGATCAGTGGTAAATAATGACAGTATGGAGGAAAGGAAGGAGGACCAGTCTGTCACCTCCTTTCAGATCAGTGGTAAATAATGACAGTATGGAGGAAAGGAAGGAGGACCAGTCTGTCACCTCCTTTCAGATCAGTGGTAAATAATGACAGTATGGAGGAAAGGAAGGAGGACCAGTCTGTCACCTCCTTTCAGATCAGTGGTAAATAATGACAGTATGGAGGAAAGGAAGGAGGACCAGTCTGTCACCTCCTTTCAGATCAGTGGTAAATAATGACAGTATGGAGGAAAGGAAGGAGGACCAGTCTGTCACCTCCTTTCAGATCAGTGGTAAATAATGACAGTATGGAGGAAAGGAAGGAGGACCAGTCTGTCACCTCCTTTCAGATCAGTGGTAAATAATGACAGTATGGAGGAAAGGAAGGAGGACCAGTCTGTCACCTCCTTTCAGATCAGTGGTAAATAATGACAGTATGGAGGAAAGGAAGGAGGACCAGTCTGTCACCTCCTTTCAGATCAGTGGTAAATAATGACAGTATGGAGGAAAGGAAGGAGGACCAGTCTGTCACCTCCTTTCAGATCAGTGGTAAATAATGACAGTATGGAGGAAAGGAAGGAGGACCAGTCTGTCACCTCCTTTCAGATCAGTGGTAAATAATGACAGTATGGAGGAAAGGAAGGAGGACCAGTCTGTCACCTCCTTTCAGATCAGTGGTAAATAATGACAGTATGGAGGAAAGGAAGGAGGACCAGTCTGTCACCTCCTTTCAGATCAGTGGTAAATAATGACAGTATGGAGGAAAGGAAGGAGGACCAGTCTGTCACCTCCTTTCAGATCAGTGGTAAATAATGACAGTATGGAGGAAAGGAAGGAGGACCAGTCTGTCACCTCCTTTCAGATCAGTGGTAAATAATGACAGTATGGAGGAAAGGAAGGAGGACCAGTCTGTCACCTCCTTTCAGATCAGTGGTAAATAATGACAGTATGGAGGAAAGGAAGGAGGACCAGTCTGTCACCTCCTTTCAGATCAGTGGTAAATAATGACAGTATGGAGGAAAGGAAGGAGGACCAGTCTGTCACCTCCTTTCAGATCAGTGGTAAATAATGACAGTATGGAGGAAAGGAAGGAGGACCAGTCTGTCACCTCCTTTCAGATCAGTGGTAAATAATGACAGTATGGAGGAAAGGAAGGAGGACCAGTCTGTCACCTCCTTTCAGATCAGTGGTAAATAATGACAGTATGGAGGAAAGGAAGGAGGACCAGTCTGTCACCTCCTTTCAGATCAGTGGTAAATAATGACAGTATGGAGGAAAGGAAGGAGGACCAGTCTGTCACCTCCTTTCAGATCAGTGGTAAATAATGACAGTATGGAGGAAAGGAAGGAGGACCAGTCTGTCACCTCCTTTCAGATCAGTGGTAAATAATGACAGTATGGAGGAAAGGAAGGAGGACCAGTCTGTCACCTCCTTTCAGATCAGTGGTAAATAATGACAGTATGGAGGAAAGGAAGGAGGACCAGTCTGTCACCTCCTTTCAGATCAGTGGTAAATAATGACAGTATGGAGGAAAGGAAGGAGGACCAGTCTGTCACCTCCTTTCAGATCAGTGGTAAATAATGACAGTATGGAGGAAAGGAAGGAGGACCAGTCTGTCACCTCCTTTCAGATCAGTGGTAAATAATGACAGTATGGAGGAAAGGAAGGAGGACCAGTCTGTCACCTCCTTTCAGATCAGTGGTAAATAATGACAGTATGGAGGAAAGGAAGGAGGACCAGTCTGTCACCTCCTTTCAGATCAGTGGTAAATAATGACAGTATGGAGGAAAGGAAGGAGGACCAGTCTGTCACCTCCTTTCAGATCAGTGGTAAATAATGACAGTATGGAGGAAAGGAAGGAGGACCAGTCTGTCACCTCCTTTCAGATCAGTGGTAAATAATGACAGTATGGAGGAAAGGAAGGAGGACCAGTCTGTCACCTCCTTTCAGATCAGTGGTAAATAATGACAGTATGGAGGAAAGGAAGGAGGACCAGTCTGTCACCTCCTTTCAGATCAGTGGTAAATAATGACAGTATGGAGGAAAGGAAGGAGGACCAGTCTGTCACCTCCTTTCAGATCAGTGGTAAATAATGACAGTATGGAGGAAAGGAAGGAGGACCAGTCTGTCACCTCCTTTCAGATCAGTGGTAAATAATGACAGTATGGAGGAAAGGAAGGAGGACCAGTCTGTCACCTCCTTTCAGATCAGTGGTAAATAATGACAGTATGGAGGAAAGGAAGGAGGACCAGTCTGTCACCTCCTTTCAGATCAGTGGTAAATAATGACAGTATGGAGGAAAGGAAGGAGGACCAGTCTGTCACCTCCTTTCAGATCAGTGGTAAATAATGACAGTATGGAGGAAAGGAAGGAGGACCAGTCTGTCACCTCCTTTCAGATCAGTGGTAAATAATGACAGTATGGAGGAAAGGAAGGAGGACCAGTCTGTCACCTCCTTTCAGATCAGTGGTAAATAATGACAGTATGGAGGAAAGGAAGGAGGACCAGTCTGTCACCTCCTTTCAGATCAGTGGTAAATAATGACAGTATGGAGGAAAGGAAGGAGGACCAGTCTGTCACCTCCTTTCAGATCAGTGGTAAATAATGACAGTATGGAGGAAAGGAAGGAGGACCAGTCTGTCACCTCCTTTCAGATCAGTGGTAAATAATGACAGTATGGAGGAAAGGAAGGAGGACCAGTCTGTCACCTCCTTTCAGATCAGTGGTAAATAATGACAGTATGGAGGAAAGGAAGGAGGACCAGTCTGTCACCTCCTTTCAGATCAGTGGTAAATAATGACAGTATGGAGGAAAGGAAGGAGGACCAGTCTGTCACCTCCTTTCAGATCAGTGGTAAATAATGACAGTATGGAGGAAAGGAAGGAGGACATTTGACACTATTAAGACGCAGCCCCTGTTCAGAGTGCAGCACACAACAGACGTCCATCTTGTTCAGAGTGCAGCACACAACAGACGTCCATCTTGTTCAGAGTGCAGCACACAACAGACGTCCATCTTGTTCAGAGTGCAGCACACAACAGACGTCCATCTTGTTCAGAGTGCAGCACACAACAGACGTCCATCTTGTTCAGAGTGCAGCACACAACAGACGTCCATCTTGTTAAGAGTGCAGCACACAACAGACGTCCATCTTGTTCAGAGTGCAGCACACAACAGACGTCCATCTTGTTCAGAGTGCAGCACACAACAGACGTCCATCTTGTTCAGAGTGCAGCACACAACAGACGTCCATCTTGTTCAGAGTGCAGCACACAACAGACGTCCATCTTGTTCAGAGTGCAGCACACAACAGACGTCCATCTTGTTCAGAGTGCAGCACACAACAGACGTCCATCTTGTTCAGAGTGCAGCACACAACAGACGTCCATCTTGTTCAGAGTGCAGCACACAACAGACGTCCATCTTGTTCAGAGTGCAGCACACAACAGAGCGTCCATCTTGTTCAGAGTGCAGCACACAACAGACGTCCATCTTGTTCAGAGTGCAGCACACAACAGACGTCCATCTTGTTCAGAGTGCAGCACACAACAGACGTCCATCTTGTTCAGAGTGCAGCACACAACAGACGTCCATCTTGTTCAGAGTGCAGCACACAACAGACGTCCATCTTGTTCAGAGTGCAGCACACAACAGACGTCCATCTTGTTCAGAGTGCAGCACACAACAGACGTCCATCTTGTTCAGAGTGCAGCACACAACAGACGTCCATCTTGTTCAGAGTGCAGCACACAACAGACGTCCATCTTGTTCAGAGTGCAGCACACAACAGACGTCCATCTTGTTCAGAGTGCAGCACACAACAGACGTCCATCTTGTTCAGAGTGCAGCACACAACAGACGTCCATCTTGTTCAGAGTGCAGCACACAACAGACGTCCATCTTGTTCAGAGTGCAGCACACAACAGAGCGTCCATCTTGTTCAGAGTGCAGCACACAACAGACGTCCATCTTGTTCAGAGTGCAGCACACAACAGACGTCCATCTTGTTCAGAGTGCAGCACACAACAGACGTCCATCTTGTTCAGAGTGCAGCACACAACAGACGTCCATCTTGTTCAGAGTGCAGCACACAACAGACGTCCATCTTGTTCAGAGTGCAGCACACAACAGACGTCCATCTTGTTCAGAGTGCAGCACACAACAGACGTCCATCTTGTTCAGAGTGCAGCACACAACAGACGTCCATCTTGTTCAGAGTGCAGCACACAACAGAGCGTCCATCTTGTTCAGAGTGCAGCACACAACAGACGTCCATCTTGTTCAGAGTGCAGCACACAACAGACGTCCATCTTGTTCAGAGTGCAGCACACAACAGACGTCCATCTTGTTCAGAGTGCAGCACACAACAGACGTCCATCTTGTTCAGAGTGCAGCACACAACAGACGTCCATCTTGTTCAGAGTGCAGCACACAACAGACGTCCATCTTGTTCAGAGTGCAGCACACAACAGACGTCCATCTTGTTCAGAGTGCAGCACACAACAGACGTCCATCTTGTTCAGAGTGCAGCACACAACAGACGTCCATCTTGTTCAGAGTGCAGCACACAACAGACGTCCATCTTGTTCAGAGTGCAGCACACAACAGACGTCCATCTTGTTCAGAGTGCAGCACACAACAGACGTCCATCTTGTTCAGAGTGCAGCACACAACAGACGTCCATCTTGTTCAGAGTGCAGCACACAACAGACGTCCATCTTGTTCAGAGTGCAGCACACAACAGACGTCCATCTTGTTCAGAGTGCAGCACACAACAGACGTCCATCTTGTTCAGAGTGCAGCACACAACAGACGTCCATCTTGTTCAGAGTGCAGCACACAACAGACGTCCATCTTGTTAAGAGTGCAGCACACAACAGACGTCCATCTTGTTCAGAGTGCAGCACACAACAGACGTCCATCTTGTTCAGAGTGCAGCACACAACAGACGTCCATCTTGTTCAGAGTGCAGCACACAACAGACGTCCATCTTGTTCAGAGTGCAGCACACAACAGACGTCCATCTTGATAAGGGCTTTGTCAGTCAGTGTGCTGCCATTGGAGTTAGGCTCCGGTTACTCTTGGGAGCACTAACGAGGGGTGGAATCTGAAAAACACCCATTAGTTTGGCCCAGTACTATGCCGAGGACAACGACAGGCCTGGGTGGGAGACAACACACAGCAGAAAGGGTCTTTTGTTCCCACTAACATCCCTCTATCCAGATGTCGTCTTTCCCTAATGTCCAAGGCCTAGAGGGAGAGGTGGGGTCCCAGATCGGTGTTTGCTTTAGCCAACTTCTCAGACTACCCTTCATCATGCCTTCTAGTCAAAAATCATATAAACAGATCTGGGACCAGCCTAGCAGAGATAGGGAAGGTTGACAAGTAACAACGGAATTCCTGCACTCCCTTTCCCCAGATATTCAATTTAGTTCATCTTAACCACAGGGTAGAGTGCAGTAATTCCAAAACGTGACGGTTAGAAAAGAGAAGGGGATTCTGCGGAATGAAAGGCATCATGTGAGGAAACGAGTCATCAGCTCGTTCTGATTTTATTGTCGTTGCCGTTCGGACAGCTTTTCTCCCACCCTGTAGTTGAGCAAGTGGGGAAATGAACATGTTGGTGACCACAGGCTCACAGTGCCATTTAGTCAGTCAGTCAGTCAGCATTTAGTGTTCTCTCCAGTGTCTCCACTGTTTCCTTCACCACAGCTGACGCAGTTCCAGACCTAAACAGACAACACCCTACCCGGCGCAATACATGGCTAACTTGTTTTGAGAGTTAGGATTTTAATGGCCACCATGTTGGCACCAAAAGTTCAAAGACAACTGCTTCTAGTCAGAGTTCTGAATTAGAATGCTATAGTCATAAAATGTTTGGTGCCAACATGGTGCCAACAGTTTTGCCAGGCCAAGCCCCATTACTGTGCAAATGCATAGATATATCAGGGTATTGGGGCAACCTGATCCTACGGTCAACTGAGTTTCCCCCCCAATTGGTTAAGGTTAGGAGAGGATAAGACGATCCTAGATATGTGCCTTAGACCAACTTCTATCCAAAGCAGAACATAATCACAACATCCTACCAAACCTGTCTGGCCAAACCCACCATGATGACCCAATTCTGCCAAGCAAAGCCCCATTGCTGTGCCCATGAAGGATCAGACAGGCATCAAGGCCAGGATAGGGTTTGGTAGCCTCTAATGCTCTAAAGCCTTGTTCACACTGCAGGCCTTAATGCTCAAATCTGTTTTGGACTACTGACTGTCCAAACAGCAAGTTACAAGTGACCAAATCAGATGTGTGTGTTCAGACAGCAGTCATTTGCTGACATGGCTGCGCTAGTTGTCATAGTAACGATGGGTGTTTGTGCAGTGGTGTAGGCTGATTGGTGGTGGTGCTCGTGCTTCCTATCACTCAGAAGTTATGTAGCAAGCTAAGGTGACAACAATGCCTGCCATGGACTTTTCTCAATTGCTTTGAATGTTCAAAATCATAGTGTAAGAACACTTTTAAAGCCTCAAAGGACTTTCAGAATGAGTCCTAGCTAGGTAGCTGTTAAGCTTTCTAGCACATTCACTCATTTGTTTGTAAACAATTATAAAGCTAGTTAGCTACCACATGATCTTGTCAAACTGTCAACCGAATAGCTAGCAAGCAACAAGATATGTCAAATAACAGTCTAAAAACCACTTGAGGTCAAATATATCAGATTTGACCATTCAGACAAGTCACATTGTCAGGAATCAGATTTGTATCTGACTTCAAACCACCTTCGAAGGTTGTTTGAAATATGTCTTGAAATATCAGATTTCATGTGCTTTTTGGCTGTTCAGACTGCAGGAAAAAGAACAGATTCGAATCAGCAAATAAATAGAATTTGAGTCAAGGTGGCTCATTTCATATTTAGAATAACATTTGCCTGTCTGGGCCATTTTCCCCATAGATACGTATAGTTTACAAAGCCATTGTGGTATCCAAGGACGTCGTTAGAGGTATGAGAGTTGCGGGGGCTAAATAGTATGCCAGTAAGAGTGGGCAAATTTAGGATACAGGTGGCAAGGCAAGAAAAACAAATCAATCTGTTATCTTGTTCCATGGTGGATATCGGGTACATTAAAGTCAATACAATGGAGCAGTTATCTGGATAAACTCAAGCGGTGGCCCCTCTGGCTCAGCTCAAGCTGTGGCCACCCCCCCGAGCTAGGCCTTGACAAGCCTGGGACTCTCCTGATATCAAACGCCCACACATAGCCCCCTCCTCGGGGCAGAGCGGCCGGATATCACTGGGTGGCTGGGAGACTCCTGATAGCATATTCAAACATGCCGGGAGAGGTTTGAAAAAGCACAACATGTACAATGGACCTAAAATAAGCACCTAGTGGCTATGTGGAGAGGAGTCCATGGCGTTGCTGAGCTCCATCTTCAGCATACAATTCACGTTCCATTAAACCAACCCATCTGCAGATGTATAGGATGCCAAACACTATAGTCTTACAGGCTTATGCGTACAGCTGGAAAATGATAACCTCGGCATAAAGAGACCCCATTGTCTCGCTGTAATTATGTCTCAAAACCTCTCACTTATTCTTTAATAAAGTCAGAATCGCTCCTAGTAGGAGAGTGCTGAAAGCAGCCCCCTAAAAGCCTAGTGTTGAATTTCTACTCTTGGCACTGGGTGAGCCACAGACAAAGCGCTGTTAACTGCCAAATAACGGACAGAAAAATCTAATGGGCTGAAAGAGGAAGAAGAGGGAAAACCCCCTCAAAATCCATCGGAAAGTCTGGAAAGAAATATTGGAAATTCCATAAGTACCTTCTCCTATGGACTGAGGGGCTTATGTTCAAGCTGTCTGGGATGTTGAGAACAGTAGCCACGGTAACTACCTCGCTAATGTACAGGGCCACTATGGGTCACAGATACCCAGAATGCCTCTCACCACTCCGGCCATTCTGTCCGTGCCTGTTGGGCACTCCTCCGTGCCAGACCGGAACCCATAAATCAGCAGGGGGGCTTCTATATCTTGCCAAAATAAAAGGGAACACTAACCCCTGAGCTGGCCACAATCACACAGCCTGTGATGAGTATCTCCCATGTGGCTGAAACAAGAGCGTTCCATTCTCTCATGTGAAGAGAGGGGCAGATGAGGTACTGGTAGACGGACTGTATGGAACACAGTGACTGCTCTTTGGTATGGCTGATGCTCCGACTGGGTTTTTTCACTCATGGACATGGAGAGCCATTGGGTCATTCTGTGTGCAAGCTTTGTTCCAGACCAGCATGAACACATCCAATTCAGCTTAATTGAGGTCTTAATGATTAGTTGGTTTGGTTAATCAGGGTTTGTGTGTCAGCAATACTGACCATAGGGCTAGTCAGTCAGCCATACCGACTACAGGGCTAGTCAGTCAGCCATACTGACTATAGGGCTAGTCAGTCAGCCATACTGACTACAGGGCTAGTCAGTCAGCCATACCGACTACAGGGCTAGTCAGTCAGCCATACCGACTACAGGGCTAGTCAGCCTGCCAGACATCTCAAAACCACAGAAACCTGGTTATTTCAAACACCTCGAGACTCGTCTACAGAGAGGATATGACATCAACGCCTATACAGCTCACAGCTGAGGATAGCAGAAGTACAAACACCTGCTGAGTTCTCTGAGGTCAATGTGTGCTGGATGCTACTATTCTGTTATCACAGACTGTACAGGAGGCTGGATATTAACAGTGACTGACACTCAGACTGTACATGGGGCTGGATATTAACAGTGACTGACACTCAGACTGTACAGGGGGCTGGATATTAACAGTGACTGACACTCATCAGACTGTACAGGAGGCTGGATATTAACAGTGACTGACACTCACCAGACTGTACAGGAGGCTGGATATTAACAGTGACTGACACTCATCAGACTGTACAGGAGGCTGGATATTAACAGTGACTGACACTCATCAGACTGTACAGGGGGCTGGATATTAACAGTGACTGACACTCAGACTGTACAGGAGGCTGGATATTAACAGTGACTGACACTCATCAGACTGTACAGTGGGCTGGATATTAACAGTGACTGACACTCATCAGACTGTACAGGTGGCTGGATATTAACAGTAAATGACACTCAGACTGTACAGGAGGCCGGATATTAACAGTGACTGACACTCATCAGACTGTACAGGGGGCCGGATATTAACAGTGACTGACACTCATCAGACTGTACAGGAGGCTGGATATTAACAGTGACTGACACTCAGACTGTACAGGAGGCTGGATATTAACAGTGACTGACACTCATCAGACTGTACAGGAGGCTGGATATTAACAGTGACTGACACTCATCAGACTGTACAGGGGGCTGGATATTAACAGTGACTGACACTCATCAGACTGTACAGGGGGCTGGATATTAACAGTGACTGACACTCAGACTGTACAGGAGGCCGGATATTAACAGTGACTGACACTCATCAGACTGTACAGGGGGCCGGATATTAACAGTGACTGACACTCATCAGACTGTACAGGAGGCCGGATATTAACAGTGACTGACACTCATCAGACTGTACAGGAGGCTGGATATTAACAGTGACTGACACTCATCAGACTGTACAGGGGGCTGGATATTAACAGTGACTGACACTCATCAGACTGTACAGGAGGCTGGATATTAACAGTGACTGACACACATCAGACTGTACAGGAGGCTGGATATTAACAGTGACTGACACTCATCAGACTGTACAGGAGGCTGGATATTAACAGTGACTGACACTCATCAGACTGTACAGGAGGCTGGATATGTGCAGTGACACTCATCAGACTGTACAGGGGCTGGATATTAACAGTGACTGACACTCAGACTGTACAGGAGGCTGGATATTAACAGTGACTGACACTCATCAGACTGTACAGGAGGCTGGATATTAACAGTGACTGACACTCATCAGACTGTACAGGAGGCTGGATATTAACAGTGACTGACACTCATCAGACTGTACAGGAGGCTGGATATTAACAGTGACTGACACTCATCAGACTGTACAGGAGGCCGGATATTAACAGTGACTGACACTCATCAGACTGTACAGGAGGCTGGATATTAACAGTGACTGACACTCATCAGACTGTACAGGAGGGCTGGATATTAACAGTGACTGACACTCATCAGACTGTACAGGAGGCTGGATATTAACAGTGACTGACACTCATCAGACTGTACAGGAGGCTGGATATTAACAGTGACTGACACTCATCAGACTGTACAGGAGGCTGGATATTAACAGTGACTGACACTCATCAGACTGTACAGGGGGCTGGATATTAACAGTGACTGACACTCATCAGACTGTACAGGGGGCTGGATATTAACAGTGACTGACACTCATCAGACTGTACAGGGGGCTGGATATTAACAGTGACTGACACTCATCAGACTGTACAGGGGGCTGGATATTAACAGTGACTGACACTCATCAGACTGTACAGGGGGCTGGATATTAACAGTGACTGACACTCATCAGACTGTACAGGGAGGCTGGATATTAACAGTGACTGACACTCATCGACTGTACAGGAGGCTGGATATTAACAGTGACTGACACTCATCAGACTGTACAGGAGGCTGGATATTAACAGTGACTGACACTCATCAGACTGTACAGGAGGCCGGATATTAACAGTGACTGACACTCATCAGACTGTACAGGGGGCCGGATATTAACAGTGACTGACACTCATCAGACTGTACAGGAGGCTGGATATTAACAGTGACTGACACTCATCAGACTGTACAGGGGGCTGGATATTAACAGTGACTGACACTCATCAGACTGTACAGGGGGCTGGATATTAACAGTGACTGACACACATCAGACTGTACAGGAGGCTGGATATTAACAGTGACTGACACTCATCAGTCTGTACAGGAGGCTGGATATTAACAGTGACTGACACTCATCAGACTGTACAGGAGGCTGGATATTAACACTGACACTCATCAGACTGTACAGGGGGCTGGATATTAACAGTGACTGACACTCAGACTGTACAGGAGGCTGGATATTAACAGTGACTGACACTCATCAGACTGTACAGGAGGCTGGATATTAACAGTGACTGACACTCATCAGACTGTACAGGGGGCTGGATATTAACAGTGACTGACACTCATCAGACTGTACAGGGGGCTGGATATTAACAGTGACTGACACTCATCAGACTGTACAGGAGGCTGGATATGAACAGTGACTGACACTCCTCAGACTGTACAGGAGGCTGGATATTAACAGTGACTGACACTCATCAGACTGTACAGGAGGCTGGATATGAACAGTGACTGACACTCATCAGACTGTACAGGGGGCTGGATATTAACAGTCTGACTGACACATGAAATTCAGTGTTTCAGAAAGAAAGAATTCAGTGTATCATACGAACATGGATTGTGTGTGCAGGTGTTGAATCTGCCCCAGCAGGTCTCAGTGCTTTTCCTAACAGCAGCTCAGATGGTGTTGAATCTGCCCCAGCAGGTCTCAGTGCTGTCCTACCAGCAGGTCTCAGTGCTGTCCTACCAGCAGCTCAGATGAACATGGGGACTAAAGTGTCTATGAACAACACTTGATACACAACAACAGTAGCTGAATGACAACGTCTCAGATAACTCAAAATGCGTCAAGCTGAAGCTGGGTTTGTTGAGGTCACTGATTATTATTGTGTGCGCGTGTGTGTGTGTGTGTGATGATAGAGTAAAGGGTCAGTAAGATATCTTTGTAAGACCAAAAGCTACCTCAAATGCAAAAAGTATTGTACACCCCCTTCGAAATGTATACAAATGGCACATAGAACGTTATAGCACACATTACAGTCACATCTTTATGACGTGGTCAGACTGATAGGTTTGCACAGTGTGAGTGATATTACCCATTGGGGTAGACTAAGTGATAGTCAATTCACAGTGGAGATTGAATGACAAAGATAGATGTTTTATTTCTACGGGATACGATGTGCACAAACAATCTATCATACCACACAAGCGGCTCCATTCACCTGCTGATCAATGCATTCTTTCAAAAGGGGCCGACTTGGGGAGATAGAGAAAAATATCAAACAAGTAGCGAGGGCATTCATGTTCCGTTCAAAAATAACATTTCAAAAATAACCGTTCTAAGAAAAGCCCTGAGCAGATGACGCTCATTGGTAGGCCGAAGTCAATGGGTTTTACAGTCCAGGGTTCTGCTCTGCTCCTTCTGCCACACTCTGAGAGACTGGGCAGCGCTCATCCCCAGTTAGACGGTCACAGAAGACTGGGCAGCGCTCATCCCCAGTCAGACGGTCACAGAAGACTGGGCAGCGCTCATCCCCAGTCAGACGGTCACAGAAGACTGGGCAGCGCTCATCCCCAGTCAGACGGTCACAACTGGGCAGCGCTCATCCCCAGTCAGACGGTCACAGAAGACTGGGCAGCGCTGATCCCCAGTCAGACGGTCACAGAAGACTGGGCAGCGCTCATCCCCAGTCAGACGGTCACAGAAGACTGGGCAGCGCTCATCCCCAGTCAGACGGTCACAGAAGACTGGGCAGCGCTCATCCCCAGTCAGACGGTCACAGAAGACTGGGCAGCGCTCATCCCCAGTCAGACGGTCACAGAAGACTGGGCAGCGCTCATCCCCAGTCAGACGGTCAGAAGACTGGGCAGCGCTGATCCCCAGTCAGACGGTCACAGAAGACTGGGCAGCGCTCATCCCCAGTCAGACGGTCACAGAAGACTGGGCAGCGCTCATCCCCAGTCAGACAGTCACAGAAGACTGGGCAGCGCTGATCCCCAGTCAGACAGTCACAGAAGACTGGGCAGAGCTCATCCCCAGTCAGACGGTCACAGAAGACTGGGCAGCGCTCATCCCCAGTCAGACGGTCACAGAAGACTGGGCAGCGCTCATCCCCAGTCAGACGGTCACAGAAGGTCTTTAGAACTAGTCATCACCAGTCAGAGGCTGGGTCATATTCATTAGTGCATACCATAGTAAAATGATTTGCAACAGAAAAACAAAAAAAATGGTTTTTCATTGGACAGATTTAGTTAGGTCCCTCCCTGTTTCAACCCGTTGGCTTCCGTTTGGTCCCTAGTGAATACGACCCTGGTGACCCTGGACGGGCCCGTTGTAATGGTTGGAATGGAATGAAGCCGTATCAAAACACGTGGTTTCCATTCATTCCATTCCAGCTATTGCTATGAGCCCGTCCCCCGATTTCTCCCTTCACCAGCCTCCACTGGTCACCACTACCAGAAACATGTGTCTGTCCTGAGTCCAGACTCCCTTCTGTCTTTACACAAAGAGGCCCGGTGAGGAGTGGAAGTTGAAAGGAAGGTGTGCCAAGTATTTGAAGAGACTTTGGGGGGGGGTCTTTAGTTCTCAAGTACTGTAGTGTAGCCTTGGACTGGGGGAGGGAGTTTACTGTAGTCTATTCTAAACAACCATGTTATTGTGCTGCTGAAAGGAGGAGAGGGAAGAGAGGAGAGACTACCATAGACTGGGACAAGCCAGGGATGTGTGTCTGAAGTGTCCGCTGAGAGTTTGATTTGGCTGGGATCTGGGCGGAGAGGAGAGGAGGCATGGGATCTGGAAAGAGAACAGAGAGATGCTCCCTCCACAGGCTCCCTCTCTTTCCTGTCTCCTCCTTCCTTCACACAGTGGGACAGAGGGGCATGGCCCGGACCCGTGCATGGGGAACGGCACTACAAATGCAGGGCAGGGAGGAAGACGGGTGGAGGCGGTGCATTCAAAGACAGGCCGGTTAGGCCTTACAGCAGAGTACTGTTATCTCCATCTATGCCATGGCTGATGAACTTATGTTGAACTGAAAATATACTAATGCACCAACTCAGGAACAGAAACACATGCACACACACAAACATCTTCTCATGCTTTCACTGCAATCATCACCTTTATACAAACACACATAAATCCTTTTATCAGTCTTACAAACACTACAGGCATGAGTAAACTAGAATAGGGTTTTGTGTATATAGGGTCATACCCACACGTGGTGTTTGATCAGAAAAGAGCGAGAAATGTCAACATAACCTGATTGGAGAGCTCTTAACGACAGGCATCCATCTTTAGCTCTGCGTGAAAAACATACCGGTGTGATCGAGTATAAATATCTAATTAGTGTCGCTATTTGATCGGGCAAGATTTATAGAAGAGGGCCTGTCTGTCAAGTTCTCACCCCGGGCCCCTGAATCATTCACCGTCCCAATCTAGAAGGTAGAGGAGCTGAGCTGACAACTCCTTCATTACCGCCCCGCCTGCCCGCAGAGGAGGGTGGATACACTGTTACCAAGACTTCAAGGCAAAGGCCAAAATGAAACCCAGTAAAAGACGGAGTTGATGTTGGTTGTGTTTTTATTTATTGCTGAAGGTAATTACAGCGTTGCGGCCGGGTTGCAGCATACTCGTGGACCGCCGGTGGTCCGTTGAGGCTAGCATTAGAGAGCGCCGCCCTAGGGAAGCTGAAGGGAGGTGGAGGGAAGGAAGGGACGGGAACTGAGCTGTGGGCGTTGGACAGTTTCTCTGCGACAAACGTTTACACACAAACTCTCCATGATTGAGAGCGAAACGAGCTTTAAGTATAATCTTTTTGCTGCGTCTCTGCCCTAAACAATCCTGGAAATCTCAGGCCTTGAGTCCTTTGAAGTGGAGCTGTGTGACCTCACCCTGTTTACAGGTTTATTGCCGAACGTAAACTAAGTGAGGGGTGCAAAATGGCGGATATGCATCCCAATGGAACTGACTTCCTGGTTTAAACAGAGGTTGAGTAGAAGTGATCAAAGTCATACTGTAAATCACTGCTTCCAGACATTCACATAAACATCAACACTGGCTCCTCAACACCTCTATTTCAGTCAGTGGTAATGTTTTCAGACTAAGAGCTTCCTGTTGATGAAGGGCCTCATGGCACTCTTGCTTTCTGAACCTTTTTTTGTACAGGGGTCTGGCAATCTGTGGTTTTCCTCCTTGGGAGGACCACTTAGTTGACAAAGGCCTAAATCATTGTCAGCTAGTCGTCGGAAGGGTTGGGTAGCCTAACGTACAGCAACGTCCTAGGAATTGTTAGCCTGGTCCAGTATTTTCTATGTGCTGTGGTCAAATCATCTATCGTTGTTTTGACACACAATGCCTAATACATGTACAATATGCAAGATGCCAGATGTTTGGTGTGAAAATGAACCAGCAGAGAGGAGTTGGCTAAACCACAAATAAACTGGAACACCAGTCATGTTCATTAGGCACCAAACAGAAGAAAAGGGACTGAAACAGGGGTGTCCAATAAGTCACATATTCCGTTGCAAGTGGCCCCATGTAGGCCCCGTGTAGCTCAGTTGGTAGAGCATGGCGTTTGCAACGCCAGGGTTGTGGGTTCGATTCCCACGGGGGGCCAGTATGAAAACATGTATGCACTCACTAACTGTAAGTCGCTCTGGATAAGAGCGTCTGCTAAATGACTAAAATCTAAAAATGTAAATGTAAGTGTTGTGCCCTAATGAACACAACCCAGGCTAAGGGTGTGGTGTTGTGGTTGAGAACACCCAGCCTTATGGGAGCAGCCCTAAGGTCACTGTACCTTCCTCTCCATCCACAGGCCGTGGCAGAGTTCACTACTCTTCCCCAGACACTCTGAGGAGCGCCATTCAGGACGCGCCCTAAACACGCCAGACACTTCCACCACTGATCACTAAAACATCCCACACTAAAATAGATTGAGAATCTTCTCCATACTAAATGACAAGCCAGTACTGAACATCTGTTTCAACTAATCAACGTCTTCATGATGACTTGGAATGATTGACTGAAACCAGGTGTGCTAGTGCTGGGCTAGAACAACCTGCGCAGCCCGTGGGGATCTCTCCAGGAGCCAGATAGAAGAACACTGATCTTTCTTTAGCCTACAGCCTCTCTCTTCCACCCTGTTTAACACACACACACACACACACACACAGACAGAGCTAGGATCCTGACCAAGTGACCACGCGCCGCTGTGTGTTTCCAATGTGCTGCAACAACTGGCCCCGAGCCAGAAGCCACCAAGGGATCAATATGGAATGGGGCCTGGAAGAGGAGGGAGGGAGGAAAGGGGAGGGAGGAAAGGGGAGGGAGGAAAGGGGAGGGAGGACAGGGGAGAGGATGGGGAAAGAACAGGAGAGAGGATGAGGAAAGAACAGGGGAGAGGATGGGGAAAGAACAGGGGAGAGGATGGGGAAAGAACAGGGGAGAGGATGGGGAAAGAACAGGGGAGAGGATGGGGAAAGAACAGGAGAGAGGAAGTGAAGTATGCCTTATCACTGAACCTAGCAGAAGTCTAGTAACCCTCAGGTTTACGTAAGTTCCAATGAAGGCCCTTGATGGCTGAAATGTCACGCTTTGAACCCAAACGACAAATTGAATCATCCGTTTTTACTTGTGAGAGCCTTGATGTTCTTGTGATCTTGTGTCGGCTGCACATCGTTTCATGCTGGTTGAAGCGCTTTCTACCTCTTTCCTAAGCCATTGTACATCAATCATGTACGTCACATAAGACATATTCTCCTCTGTGATGAACACGCGTGTCAAAGATAACTGTACGCAAGAACAAAAGGTCTTCTTCTTGTAAGACTTGGGGCTAAATGATGAATAAACCCAGTGTGAGATGACCAGTGCCATGGAAGTGCAAACCTTCAACTCCTCAGAGATTAGCGGGGAGCTAGGTCATCCATCTCTGTAGCCGCGCAGGTGAAGGTACGGCTAGTTATTCAGAGCCTATAGAAAAATCACCTATTGGACTGAGTTTCTCTTCAGCGCTCCATACCAGTGTGGGGCTTTCACAACGCAAAGAGGGCACTCTAGTCTACTGCATGCAAACCAGAGAGGCCATTTCTGTGACTTCTCAGAACTAGTATGCTGTAAGTTGAGTTGCAAGTAATTACACCCCCGGTCCCAGTCTGATCCTGCCGACGACACAGCCAGGTGACCCCTCAGGTAGAGGGAGCACCAGCTGTGGGCCCCTGGGTTACTGCTCCACATCTCCCTGGGTTACTGCTCCACATCTCCCTGGGTTACTGCTCCACATCTCCCTGGGTTACTGCTCCACATCTCCCTGGGTTACTGCTCCACATCTCCCTGGGTTACTGCTCCACATCTCCAGAGTCCAGATGTCACCACTCAGAGAGAGGAGAGTAGAGCCTGGGAAAACTACCTGGGCTACTGCCTCTCTGCTATGCTGAACTCTTCTCTCTCCTACTCTCCTCTCATCACCCAACGAGTGAAATGGCCCACAGAGGGGCTGCTGTGTGTGAATGGTTCCCCTGGTTAGGCTGGTGGTGAATGTGAACAGAGCAGTGACACTTTGTTGGAATCCTCCTCCATCATGTGGCCTTTCCTCCATACTCACAACCAACTGAATGAGTGTTACCTTTCTAGACGTCCAAGCCGAGCTGATGTAGGAACAGAGTAGGTCCCGTCCTTGTCTCTGACCTGGGCTCACACCAGGGACTCTGTACAACAACACTTGGTCCTCAAGGAGCTCCGTCAATATCACTGGCAGAGTGACAGTACCTCTACGCACTTTGAATGACTAAGACCTCTCTGTTAGGTGGTGGTTATGAAAACACTACATCCACTCTCCTTGCCAACCAGTGATCTCACCAAGGGGAGGAGGAGAGGGGATACCTAGTCAGTTGCGCAACTGAATGCATTCAACCAAAATGTTTCTTCCGCATTTAACCCAAACCCCTCTGAATCAGAGAGGTGCTGGGGGCTGCCTTAATCGACGTCATCGGCGCCCGGGGAGCAGTTGTTGTTGGGGGGTAACTGCCTTGCTCAAGGGAAGAACAGAGGAGGAGGAGGAGGAGGCTGTATGTATTAAGAGTATAGGGCCCCAGAAAGCTCCAGCTAAAAGCTTCAGATGGTTGCCTCACACTATGCATCACAAACACCTACGCCTCCTTCACACATATGCTTCGCACAGACACTCACACAGGGCTCTGTGATAGCCGTAAACACACACAGCTGTAGAGTGGATGCAACCCATTTTGATTCTAGAAACTGGCGCTCCATTCTGGTTCCAGAGAATCCAGCCTAACGGCTTCCATTTCTGACTGGTAACAACCAGCATTTCACCAGCTGAGTCATTAATCAAGTAGACTCTCTAAGGACCATACACAACAGGGACTAAGGCCTTGCTAGAGTCACCTGGGAGATCCTATGGGGGCTCCAGTCGCAGCACGACCAAGCCTAATGAAATGTGTTTATCGTAGCCAGTCACAAGACAGCACGACACAGAGCCGGCACAGTACACCCCATGCTGTGCCCAGTCAGTGGGCAACAATGGGCATTGGCGTGCCACAAGATAAGCTCCTTGGCGCGCTGCGGGCCTGGTTTCCACCTTAGGAAGAAGGTTAATTGCAAATTTAATTCAATCTAACAGAGGCTGGTATGTTTGGGGGGAAAGGAAACGATGTGCAATTTGCCAAGACGTTTTGTGTGTGTGTGTGTGTGTGTGTTATCAGCCAGTGAGCAGGAAGTGTGTGTGCGCTAGCGGAGCCCCACCTTCACAACAGTGAAACTTTTTCAAAATGTTAATTTGGTGCTGCTCTGGCAGCCTACTCCCTGTGAAAGGGAAGGCACTATAAGCATCAGTGAAAATCAGTCACGCTAGCTGGCAGAATGAGCCGGAACGCACTCACAGTCGCCATTAGATTACAGACAGGGGTAATGAGCACGCACACACACGATTAGACCCAGGGGTTTGGCTCGTTATGAGAACACATAGAGACAGGAGCAGACAGCCAGACAGGCGGTAAACCCAGGGAAGAGGTCTATCTGCCTCATTACTGACGGGAGGGTGAACCCAGGGAAGAGGTCTATCTGCCTCATTACTGACGGGGGGTAAACCCAGGGAAGAGGTCTATCTGCCTCATTACTGACGGGGGGTAAACCCAGGGAAGAGGTCTATCTGCCTCATTACTGACGTGGGGGTAAACCCAGGGAAGAGGTCTATATGCCTCATTACTGACAGGGGGGTAAACCCAGGGAAGAGGTCTATCTGCCTCATTACTGACGGGAGGGTGAACCCAGGGAAGAGGTCTATCTGCCTCATTACTGACGGGAGGGTGAACCCAGGGAAGAGGTCTATCTGCCTCATTACTGACGGGAGGGTGAACCCAGGGAAGAGGTCTATCTGCCTCATTACTGACAGGGGGTAAACCCAGGGAAGAGATCTATCTGCCTCATTACTGACGGGGGGGTGATCTCAGGGAAGAGATCTATCTGCCTCATTACTGACAGGTGGTAAACCCAGGGAAGAGGTCTATATGCCTCATTACTGACGGGGGGTAAACCCAGGGAAGAGGTCTATCTGCCTCATTACTGACGGGGGACGGGGTGAACCCAGGGAAGAGGTCTATCTGCCTCATTACTGACGGGGGGTAAACCCAGGGAAGAGGTCTATCTGCCTCATTACTGACGGGGGGTGATCCCAGGGAAGAGGTCTATCTGCCTCATTACTGACGGGAGGGGTGAACCCAGGGAAGAGGTCTATCTGCCTCATTACTGACGGGGGGGTGAACCCAGGGAAGAGGTCTATCTGCCTCATTACTGACGGCGGGGGTGAACCCAGGGAAGAGGTCTATCTGCCTCATTACTGACGGCGGGGTGAACCCAGGGAAGAGGTCTATCTGCCTCATTACTGACGGGGGGTAAACCCAGGGAAGAGGTCTATCTGCCTCATTACTGACGGCGGGGGGTGAACCCAGGGAAGAGGTCTATCTGCCTCATTACTGACGGGGGGTAAACCCAGGGAAGAGGTCTATCTGCCTCATTACTGACGGGGGGTAATCTCAGGGAAGAGGTCTATCTGCCTCATTACTGACGGGGGGGTGAACCCAGGGAAGAGGTCTATCTGCCTCATTACTGACGGGGGGGGTGAACCCAGGGAAGAGGTCTATCTGCCTCATTACTGACGGGGGACGGGGGTAAACCCAGGGAAGAGGTCTATATGCCTCATTACTGACGCGGGGGTGAACCCAGGGAAGAGGTCTATCTGCCTCATTACTGACGGGGGGTGAACCCAGGGAAGAGGTCTATCTGCCTCATTACTGACGGCGGGGGTGAACCCAGGGAAGAGGTCTATCTGCCTCATTACTGACGGGGGGGTAAACCCAGGGAAGAGGTCTATCTGCCTCATTACTGACGGGGGGTAAAGAGGCGGCTGATATTTTGACAGATTCTTAAGTAAACCCAATTCCACACAATGCACAGGGAGAGTAGGCCTTTACACCCCAGGGGTTTCACAGCATTATTCACACTAAGGAACGGCAGACTGGGTTGGAGTATGCAGAGGACTTTAGGGTAAATCATTGTGTGTACGTGTGTGTGTGTGTACGTGTGTGTGTGTGTGTGTGCACACGTGTATGTGTACGTGTGTGTGTGTGTGAGTGAATGAGTGAGAGAGAGAGAGCATGTGTGTGTCTGCCTTTGTGTGTGTCTGCCTGTGTGTGTGTGTGTGTGTGTGTGTGTGTGTGTGTGTGTGTGTGTGATATATGTGTGTGTGTGTGTATGCTAATGAAACATTGTTCTCTTTTCTGCAGAGGAGAGGATATAGAGGAAGTACTTGTGAGAGGGAGTCTGGTGCCAGAGAGTGCATTAACACATGCTGAGGAAGAAACCCTCTCATAGTCTCAGATATAAACCATAAGTGTGTGTGAGACATGAACAGTAAAGGACTACAGTAAACTGAAAGGTTAGTTCTCTCCCCATCTCTCCCTCCCTGTCTCTCCCTCCCCGTCTCTCCCTCCCCATCTCTCCCTCCCCATCTCCTCCCTGTCTCTCCCTCCCTCCCCATCTCTCTCCCTGTCTCTCTCTCCCTCCCCATCTCTCTCCCCCTCCCCATCTCTCTCCCTGTCTCTCTCCCTCCTCTCTCCCTCCCCATCTCTCTCCCTGTCTCTCTCTCCCTCCCCATCTCCCTCCCTGTCTCTCCCTCCCTCCCCATCTCTCTCCCTGTCTCTCTCCCCTCCTGTCTCTCTCCTCCCCATCTCTCTCCCTGTCTCTCTCTCCCTCCCCATCTCTCTCCCTGTCTCTCTCTCCCTCCCCATCTCTCTCCCTGTCTCTCTCTCCCTCCCCATCTCTCTCCCTGTCTGTCTCTCTCCTCCCCATCTCTCTCTCTGTCTGTCTCCCTCCCTCCCCCTCTCTCTCCCTGTCTGTCTCCCTCCCTCCCCATCTCTCTCCCTGTCTCTCCCTCCCTCCCCGTCTCTCTCTCCGTCTCTCCCTCCCTCCCCATCTCTCTCCCTGTCTCTTTCTCCCTCCCTGTCTGTCTCTCTCCCCGTCTCTCCCTCCCTCCCCGTCTCTCTGCCCGTCTCTCTCTCCCTCCCTCCCTCTCTGTCTTCCCTCCCATCTCCTCTCCCTGTCTCTCCCTCCCTCCCCATCTCTCTCCCTGTCTCTCTCTCCCTCCCCGTCTCTCCCTCCCTCCCCATCTCTCTCCGTCTCTCTGCCTGTCTCTCCCTCCCTCCCACTGTCTCTCCCTCCCTGTCTCTCCCTCCCTCCCCTGTCTCTCCCTCCCTCCTCCCTCCCCGTCTCTCTCCCTTCCTCCCCATCTCTCTCCCTTCCTCCCCGTCTCTCTCCCTCCCTCTCTCTCTGCCTGTCTCTCCCTCCCTCCCCGTCTCTCTCCCACTGTCTCTCTCTCCGTCTCTCCCTCCCTCCCCATCTCTTTCCCTGTCTCGCTCTCCCTCCCCGTCTCTCTCCCAGTCTCTCTCTCTCCCTCCCTCCCCATCTCTCTCCCTCCCTGTCTCTCTCTCCCTCCCTGTCTCTCTCCCTGTCTCTCTCCTTGTCTCTCCCTCCCCGTCTCTCTCCGTCTCTCCCTTCCTCCCTCCCCGTCTCTCTCCCACTGTCTCTCTCCCTCCCTGTCTCTCGCCCACTGTCTCTCTCCCCATCTCTCTCCCTTTCTCTCCCTCCCTCCCCGTCTCTCGCCCCCTCTCTTGCTCACTCTCTCTCTACTCTCCCTCCCTCGCTCAGTCTCTCTCTCTCCCAGTCTCCCTCTACTCTCTCCCCCTCTCTTGCTCATAGTCTCTATCTACTCTCTCTCGCTCTCCCTCCCTCCTTCGTTCAAAGTCTCTCTCTCTCTCCCCGTATGTCTCTTTCCCTCTCTTGCTCACCGTCTCTCCTGCTCATTCTCAGCCCCAACTTCCTGCCTGTGTTACTCTCCGTCTCCGTCTGTCTTTCCCTCTCACTCCATCTCTGTGCCTCTCCCTCTCTCTCCCCCCTCTCCCTCTCTCTCCCCCCTCTCCCTCTCTTTTCTCTCCTTCTCCCTCTCCTCCTTTCTCTCCCTCCCTCATCTGGAGGTCCCAGAGATGTGGCAGAGCACCCCCTCCATCCATCTTTCTGTCAGGTTGCAGACTTGACGGAACACACCCTTTCCCCTACTCACACACACACACACACCCCCCACTCTGCCCTGTCCCACAGACACGCAGGTGAAACCAAGTTGTCTGGATGGAATGTGAAGGGGAAAAGAGATGGTGTAGGAACAAAGGGATGAAATAGCTCCACAGACATGGACTGCCAGCAACTGAACAAAGCATAGATTCTATCAGACTGCCCACTCAGTCATTTTACATCTTTAACAAGCCTTTGTCAACCAACCAATTAACTAATGTACTTTTAATGTATGGTGTCCTTGAGTGTCCAGAAAGGCGTCTGTCAAATTATTATAACTGCATATCAAAAACAGAGCCCCATTGTCTTGGGGCTGATGCCACGTGAGCCAGCGGTTACAGTGGAATGTGGGTGAGCTGTCCCTTTAAAACATGCGTAATGCTCCTGCTTAGGGAGCTGACCCCATTTCTACACCACATCACCTGGACACGGGCAGACGGCCGTCTGGGACACACCCTTCTCTCCCTGTCCTCAGACGGAAACTAGAGCAGCGTCTCCAATGGAAACCTATTCCCTATTAAGTGCACTACTTTTGACCCAGTTCAATAGGGCTCTGGTCAAAAGTAGTGCACTGTATAGGGGGTATGGTGCCATTTGGGACACAGACCGAAGGCTCCCCCCTCCTCCCCCTCCCCCCCACAGCGAGGTGAGGTCACTGCCCATAGGCTGCCGTAGCAGAGGTTGATGGTCAGAGCTGGCAGAACCAGATGAGCCATTCTAACACCTGTGGGTCATTCCACACACACAGGAAACTGTCACAATGAGCACTAATCAGCGTACCCATCCGCTTGCTATGCTATGCACTCCTGTGCCTCCAGAGCAAAACAATGACCCTTATTTCCATCAACAAGGGAGAGTCATGGAGAACATAAAAGGCAATGGAAACCAGCGTCAGGGGAGGCACTGGCAGAGAATAGAAGGGAGGTTCCAGATTTGGTGCCTTAATGGAACGGTCAAACAGAGTTTTATTGGGAGTTCCAGGCACCATATACAGCCTTATACCGCCTGCGCAGTAGATTCATATGTTAACTGTATGAGCTCTATGCACACTCAGGCCCCAAAAACTGCCATTCAGACACACACACACACACAGAGACACAACAGAGAGAGAGAGAGAGACAGAACACAGAGACAGAGAGAGAGAGAGAGAGAGAAGAGAGAGAGAGAGAGAGACACAGAGAACACAGAGAGAGAGAGAGAGAGAGAGAGAGAGAGAGAGAGAGAGAGAGACACAGAGAGAGAGAGAGAGACACAGAGAGAGAGACACAGAGAGAGCGAGAGAGACACACACAGAGAGAGAGAGAGAGACAGAGAGAGAGAGAGAGAGACAGAGAGACACACAGAGAGAGACACAGAGAGAGAGACAGAGAGATAGAGACACACACAGAGAGAGAGAGAGATTTTAAAGCGTGAACCGTTTGATTAAACTCCCTGAACTCTTTGGCCTGGTTTCCCGGACACAGATAAACCCTAATCCTGGAGAATCTCCATTGATGTTGTTTTGTCCAGGACTAGGGCTTAATGTGTGTACAGGAAAGCGGCCCTGGACGAAATGTTCTAAAGGAGGAGGAGTTGTTCATTGTCAGGGAACATTTTGGACTGCAGCGAGCCATTTAAATCAAATGCTTTATACATCTCCTTAAGTAGGCCTAGCTAGCAGCAGTGGTAGCAAGATACTTTCCCATGACAATATTCACATCCCTCTCCAATTAAAACAATGACTCACGAGGCAGATTAGGACGAGAAAACCAATGTCTCCTGGCTTCTGAGGGACAGACAGACAGACAGGCTACTGTCAACTGATAACAAAGCATTCATTACCACATTTTCACAGATCTTTGGGAACATTAAACTACCATATAATTGCACGCATATCTGGCACTGAATATCTTCTGCTGAGGGAATAACACCTGTTGAGGTGATATCTGTCCAAAAACATTACAGGCCTAAATTATAGGATAGAACATTATAGGCCTAAATTATAGGATAGAACATTATAGACCTACATTATAGGATAGAACATTATAGGCCTATATTATAGGATAAACATTATAGACCTATATTATAGGATAAACATTATAGACCTACATTATAGGATAAACATTATAGACCTACATTATAGGATAAACATTATAGACCTACATTATAGAATAAAACATTATAGACCTACCATTCCCCAGATAAAAAGATCCTGTGCAATTTGTATACATTTTTGTATCTAAAAGACGTTACAACCAGCAAACTCAATAAATACAACTTAAAAAAAAATTATACATTATCTTTATGACATTGTACAGTAATTGAAATACACAGCGCATTTCATCACATAAAACTCTATTGATTAATAGGCTACTGCTTTGAGATGTAAGGAGATTATACGCTGCCATAGATAAAAAAATGTTGATCACTTGGCTGTATAGAGTCCCAATCCCACAGTAACAGAGTTTGTGGGTGAAATGAAAGATTACAGAGGGAAACTTGACGTTTCATGCCGAGGCAGATGCACATTAAGATTGAAAAAGGAGCATTTAAATGCTTTTTCCACCATCTATATAAAAATCCTTCTGATAAATGGTGTTTTAAACACACAGCATAGGGAACCTTCCACCATGCTGTGGTGAGTAGGTTTGCATCCCAAATGGCCCCCTATTCCCTATGTAGTGCACTAGATTTGACCAGGTCTCAAAAGTAGTGCACTATATAGGGAATAGGATGCCTATTGGGTAGCAGCCTAGATCTTGGCCGGCTGCGAGTCATTGCTTCCTTGATGTGACACAAACCATAGAGGGTAACAAATATGGTAACTAACTGCAAGAGCAGCTTTAAAAAGAACAGTTCAGCACAAATTACTTAGTCTTTCCACAAAAATGGAAGTAGCTCGGCTGGTGAACAGAAAAAACTCAACAAGAACCCCGAAAATAAAAATGTACTTCACGATAAAATCCAAAATAAGCACGTGGAAATTAAGAATAATAAATCGAAACATTTCCTGGGTCATTTGAGATGCTTCGCCATCGCTGCTTTCTTTCCTCACAGTGCCTGTAGACTCAAGCTCTTTCCGGAATAGTCTCTCTATACACTGAGCTAAGGACAGTTGACCCTCCTAATGGTTAAGGATAGCAACTTGAAAGAGGGTAATCTGATTCTAGATCTGTGCTGGGGCTAGGCCGTTATTATTGCAGGCCAGGGAAGGAAAGTCTTTCCTCGATCCTGGGGTGTGCCTGGAGGAAGTTTGACCATGTTCATGGAAAAAGGGGAGTGGGAAAAGAGTGAGGAGGGGAAAGTATGGGAAGCTTTTAGGTTTTGCCTGGTCATAACCAGGGGATTTGGTGAGACGGCTCTTTTCCAGCTCTTTTCGCTGACTCCAGCAGGGAGGAGAGAGAGGAGAGGAGTGAGGAGATGGAAATAGTGAAGAGCTTCCAGACAGCAGTCTCTCTACTGGTTTGGGTGGATGTCCTATTGGAAGTCTTTATTTAGGCTCACTGGTTTGGAAGGTAGACGACCGGGAATGGAAGAGCTAAAAACGTCCTACTGTACATCATTACACTGACTGGGAAGAAGAAGAAAGAAATGAATCGCTCCTCCTTTGAGTGAAATTTAGTCATGGTCTAGCCTGTGTTGTGTTGAGTTATCTGATTGATTACGAGGTTGTTCCTCTGGCTGAGGCCTACTTTACTATTAGATAAGGGTGGACAGGTGCTTTACTTTACGGTCTTTAATAAACAGTTGTTAGACGGTTGCTATAAACCAAGGATTCATTCCTGTAGTCCCATAACACATATTGAACAAGTCAACAAAACTCCAACCAGAGTTTCTCCTGGCTCCAAATAGAGCTTAGGCGGTGACTCAGCGAGGCAGTGTTCGCTATGCAGGAAAAACCCTGTCTAACTGCATCAAGTCAGTACAGGTCTTACTTAGATATGAATCTAGGAGTCTAGGAGTCGCCAGGCTGTCTCTACAGTCTCAGTCCAGATCCAGGTACAGCCGAGCTGGCTGGCTGGCTAGACTAGACCACTGACTATGATCAAGGCGTTGAATTATTAAATGGAGAGCTAGGTTAATAATTGAAGATGTTTGTTGTGGTTGGACTCAGGGACATTTGGAAGACACAGAGAAAAAGTGAAAAAGGTTGGTTCTAACAAAATTCTCCTGTATTCCAACTGGGGGAAAAGAATAGGTCAAGTTGAACACACTAGGGTGATCTAACGGTGTAGGTTGAAGTTGACCCTAGACACTGATCTTGTGTCAGTTTTGTATTTTCCCCACTAATGGTTAAGGTTAGGATTGGGGCAGATGAAGCTGATCCTGGATCTGTACCTAGGGGAAACGTTACCCCGGAGCGTTTCTAAAACACAGGGTTAAGATACCAGCAGAAGACAACCAAGAGCATGTTAATGGAGGCCTACATGGTCCATCATCATTCATCTACTGTAGTCTAATTCAACACTGTTGATCTATTTCTCACGTCATCTGCAGTTGTTTGTATCGTGATGGTCAGTCTTGGTAGAATAGTCCTTAGAGAACAAATCAAGTTCACAGAATTGAAATGAACTTGTCCTACATAAATTCTACATGTAGATTACAGAAGGCCATACCTACCGCTACAGCCCTGGACAGCGTTCTCCATCCCTGTCAGAGGTGACAGTGGGGGAACCATGACGTATCACAGCCGAAGGTAGTGGTAAAGTGGGCATACAGGAGACAGCCTCGCCTCACGCTCCGCTCAGCACCGACCGCCAAGCTCCACAACACTTAATGGGTTTATCTGGGAGTCACAGAGTAACAGCTGACCTTGGATCTGTTCAGAGCGGTGCGGGTGTGCCCTTCAGATGGGATATTGTACGAGTTGCATTAGGCGCAGGTCTCAGATCAGCTTCCCATACACCTTATTGTAACTTAACTTTTGGGGGAGCAATGCAAAACTGATCTTAAAATCAGCGTATGGGGCAACTTCTTTCTACATGCAGCAAGGGAGGGATCCATTTCAGCTGCGTCCCGATCATTTTAAACAACTCCCCTTCCCAGTCTTCTTTCCCTTGTCACCATTTCGTGATCAGAAAAAACATGACAGGTGAAAGAAATTTGGCAAAAGCCTTTTCCTCTCACTCTGCCTCTCTGTGTGGTATTCCCCTACCCACATCACTTCCTGCCCAACCCCACAGCCCCCCAGGGAGGAGTGATCCAAGCCCCCATAGACACAGATCTAGGATCAGCTTACCCTCCATCCATCCTATCCTGAGCCATTAGAGGTGGTAACTCCAAACTGACCTGAGATCAGTCTAAGGGCAACGCACTACTCCAGTCTGCAGACAGCAGCAACCTGAGCCATGGTGGAATCTTAACCTGCCTCAGCTCAGGAACAAAGACATCATTCTAACCAGAGCTTCACACACACACCCCCACCTCTCTGGAATGGGGTCTAAGAGGTACTCAGAAGACCCCCTCGACAGTCACACACACACACACACACACACACTCACATTCGCATGCATGCACACACGCACACACACACACTCCTTCCCCCACCTCCATCCAGTCTTGAAACAGTGAAGGGGTACTCTGTTCTAAATATGACCAACTCCATTAGCCCGCCATCTGAAAAATGCCCCCCACTCCTAACCCTCAACATAGGAGGGGCGGGGGGCTCTCTCTGCCCTCAATATAGAAGGGGGGCTCTCTGCTGTTAACAGCCAGCTGTCACATACGTACACCCCCCCCCACCTCCTCTCGGACCAGACAAGGTTATCCTCTATCAGCCCGGCTAAGACCGTAGCTAATCTACAGGGGAACTGGGAGGGGGGGATAAGCTACAGCCCCCATAGGACTCCGGAAAGTTGATCCCTGATCAGAGGTAGAAAAAACAAATCCTCAGCAGAACTCGGGAGCAACACGGCCTGACAAGGTGACCGCAAACCCCTGTCTAAGACAAACTAGCGCACAGACTAGCGTACCTATCGAAGTGGTAAAAGCTGTTATTTTCTGAGACTCAAAGCTAAATATAAACTGTACAGTGGAGAACAATCACCCGGCTGGGTTTTGGAAGGCCAGAGACTGACTGTGCTGTTTTTAGGGGCCATTTGGTTTTAGAAGCGCTTGTTGCAAGTCGACTAGCCGCCTCTCATGACGAGACTACACACCCGAAGACCTTGGATGCTTCCCAAATGGAACCCTAATTCCTATATAGTGCACTACTTTTGACCAGAGCCCTAGTGGTCGTCTAAAATAGTGCAGTGTAAAGGGAAATAGGGTGCCATTTGAGACTAAGACCTTGAAACGACTCTGCTCTGGTTTTTCTGAGGGTGGAGGAGGAATTCGTATCATTCCCAACATGTTTTGGGGACGTTGTCCTCACATAATTGAGACATTTAGGATATGTTCCATGTTTTTCCATTTCAAAAAACATGTTTATGGCGACTAGGACTTTAGGTTTTGTCTATAGGACCACAGGCGCCCCAGGGTGGTTTCCCATACACACAGGTCTAGGATCAGCTTCCACTCGACCAAACCCAACTTTAACCATTAGGGGGGAAACTGATCAGTTTCTAGGGGCAACTTAGACGACATTATCAGACTCATCTTGTCGCTAACCTTCACACGTCCAGACAGACTGACATGTCGTCATGGGAACGCTCAACACTTCACAATTGATTGATTATATGTGCAATCGATTAATTGACCGATCTATCAATTCGTTTTGATTGAAAGAGGGAGTTGATACAGTTCATCCGATGACAAGACGTTCAAAGGTCACCTTTATGAAGTTTGTTACAGCTTAGTTCCTAATTAATATGTTTATGAAGATAGTTACTATTAGTTATGTTGCTTTAGGCTCATCTTCAATAAATACATTTTCTGTGACTTCACCGTTGGGCAGCAAAGACACCTCAAACCTCAAGACCTATACACATTGATCAACCTTAAACATGATTGGTGGTATTCTGCTTACTAGTCTCCCGCTTGGAGCCACTGGGCTGATTTAACCAATACAGATCTGAAAGCTGTGTTTGCTTACTCACCTTTCGGTGTGTTTGGAAACAATGGATGACCCTTTTTTGGGATGACCATGTCCCATTTCCCCCCGAACGGTCAACGCTCGAATTTGTACAGCCTGCATACAGTATCCTATATATAACCACGGCGGTGTCAAACCCCATACAACATGAATGTGTACATATCACAACATCATATACAGTTAAAAGACAGTGTGTGAAGATAATGAGGGGTCATATTGACACTGACCTACAGACAGGAAGTATTCTCAATAGGTTGGAGAGACATGGTGGACGACGTATCCACTCCTCCTAAGACTCTTGCAGACTAATCCTGCGTAATTGGATGGACCGGGGCTCAGCCTCTGCGGTGTTGACTGACCGTGATAGGGTGTCAGGGTGAAACGAGATGCGGTCAATGGACGAGCTCCGGGGGTCTCTGGGGTTTCGGACACAGTCCTACTGCCTGTCTGTCTGTCTGTCTGTCTGTCCTACTGCCTGTCTGTCTGTCCCACTGCCTGTCTGTCTGTCCTACTGCCTGTCCTACTGCCAGTCTGTCTGTCCTACTGCCTGTCTGTCTGTCCTACTGCCTGTCTGTCTGTCCTACTGCCTGTCTGTCTGTCCCACTGCCTGTCTGTCTGTCCTACTGCCTGTCTGTCTGTCCCACTGCCTGTCTGTCTGTCCTACTGCATGTCTGTCTGTCCTACTGCCTGTCTGTCTGTCCTACTGCCTGTCTGTCTGTCCCACTGCCTGTCTGTCTGTCCTACTGCCTGTCCTACTGCCTGTCTGTCCTACTGCATGTCTGTCTGTCCTACTGCCTGCCAGTCTGTCCTACTGCCTGTCAGTCTGTCCTACTGCCTGCCAGTCTGTCCTACTGCCTGTCTGTCTGTCCGACTGCCTGTCTGTCTGTCCGACTGCCTGCCAGTCTGTCCTACTGCCTGCCAGTCTGTCCTACTGCCTGCCAGTCTGTCCTACTGCCTGTCAGTCTGTCCTACTGCCTGCCAGTCTGTCCTACTGCCTGTCTGTCTGTCCTACTGCCTGTCTGTCCCACTGCCTGTCTGTCTGTCCTACTGCCTGTCCTACTGCCTGTCTGTCTGTCCTACTGCCTGTCTGTCTGTCCTACTGCCTGTCTGTCTGTCCTACTGCCTGTCTGTCTGTCCGACTGCCTGTCTGTCTGTCCTACTGCCAGTCTGTACTGCTACTGCTCTGCATGTTTGCCCTTTGTGCTGTTGTGTCTTGCCCCCAATTGCTGTAGACAATTACATTTAATTCAATGGGACTTAATCAATCCCCTCGGGGGCAATTAAGGTATTAACCAGGGCACGAGGGCACAGCCACATATCCTCCACATACATCGCACGCAACACAGGGTAAACATACATTAGCCTAAATCCTTACACAGAATTAAAATGTTATCGAAGTACTAGAGGTAGTAGTAGCATTAATAGTAGTATCTTTATCACAGGAGCCTTGAGAGGTAGAAAGAAAGAGACTGAGAATGCATTCCAAATGGCACCCGATTGCCTATATAGTGCACTACTTTTGACCAGAGTCTTATGGGCCCTGGTCAAAAGTAGTGCACTACAAAGGCTATATGGTGCCATTTAGGACACAACCTCAGTCCAGTGGGTGGTCAACCATAGAGAAAGAGAGAGGACCTACTAGTGGATTAAAGGACATGGTGAAGTAATTAACCCCCCAGCCTGGGGCAGGCCAGGCCAGGAGGCCAGAGGAGAACAGGGTGGTCTGGAGGTCCATGGGGTACAGCTAGGCTACCTACCTACATCCTTCCTCCTCAGGGGGGTGTAGAGGAAACCACCGGGGCTTAGGTCAATCCTAGGTGGGGATGTGTGTGTGTGTGTGTGTGTGTGTGTGTGGCAGGAGACTGCGTCTTCAGGCTAAGGTCTTAGTGTGGGACTCTTACTGAGGATTACTACAGAGCTGGGATCTGGGCCACAGGCCACTGTTTCTGTGTACCTTGAAAGAACCGACAAATCTCTTTACAGAGAAGACAAACTTATTTAAAGGGAAAGTCAACTATTTCCTTGAACATACACCTAAATTCAGGGGGGAATCCCTAATTTGGAGAGAAAGAAAATCACAGAAATGTTGTAGCGTTTTAGAGTACATCGATCAGCTTTTGTAGAGTAGTTGAGGTAAGAATTTGAAACAAATCATATACGTTTTGTTGCATTTTATTGTACATCAATTGCCGTTTGTCGACTAGAAGAAAGAAGTAATCTACTCCTCACAGGATAGCCAAAAGTTACAAGACAAGTGAGGAGGGTAGATCAGCTTTAATACTGCAGATAGATTGTAGCTTCCATCAATGTAGTTGTCTTCATAATTACCAATCCCTCATATATATATACAGTGAGGGAAAAAAGTATTTGATCCCCTGCTGATTTTGAACGTTTGCCCACTGACAAAGAAATGATCAGTCTATAATTTTAATGGTAGGTTTATTTGAACAGTGAGAGACAGAATAACAACCAAAAAATCCAGAAAAACGCATGTCAAAAATGTTATAAATTGATTTGCATTTTAATGAGGGAAATAAGTATTTGACCCCCTCTCAATCAGAAAGATTTCTGGCTCCCATGTGTCTTTTATACAGGTAACGAGCTGAGATTAGGAGCACACTCTTAAAGGGAGTGCTCCTAATCTCAGCTTGTTACCTGTATAAAAAGACACCTGTCCACAGAAGCAATCAATCAATCAGATTCCAAACTCTCCACCATGGCCAAGACCAAAGAGCTCTCCAAGGATGTCAGGGACAAGATTGTAGACCTACACAAGGCTGGAATGGGCTACAAGACCATCGCCAAGCAGCTTGGTGAGAAGGTGACAACAGTTGGTGCGATTATTCGCAAACGGAAGAAACACAAAATAACTGTCAATCTCCCTCGGCCTGGGGCTCCATGCAAGATCTCACCTCGTGGAGTTGCAATGATCATGAGAACGGTGAGGAATCAGCCCAGAACTACACAGGAGGATCTTGTCAATGATCTCAAGGCAGCTGGGACTATAGTCACCAAGAAAACAATTGGTAACACACTACGCCGTGAAGGACTGAAATCCTGCAGCGCCCACAAGGTCCCCCTGCTCAAGAAAGCACATATACAGGCCCGTCTGAAGTTTGCCATTGAACATCTGAATGATTCAGAGGAGAACTGGGTGAAAGTGTTGTGGTCAGATGAGACCGAAATGGAGCTCTTTGGCATCAACTCAACTCGCCGTGTTTGGAGGAGGAAGAATGCTGCCTATGACCCCAAGAACACCATCCCCACTGTCCAACATGGAGGTGGAAACATTATGCTTTGGGGGTGTTTTTCTGCTAAGGGGACAGGACAACTTCACCGCATCAAAGGGACGATGGACAGGGCCATGTACCATCAAATCTTGGGTGAGAACCTCTTTCCCTTTCCCTGTAAATGGGTCGTGGATGGGTATTCCAGCATGACAATGACCCAAAACACACGGTCAAGGCAACAAAGGAGTGGCTCAAGAAGAAGCACATTAAGGTCCTGGAGTGGCCTAGCCAGTCTCCAGACCTTAATCCCATAGAAAATCTGTGGAGGGAGCTGAAGGTTCGAGTTGCCAAACGTCAGCCTCGAAACCTTAATAACTTGGAGAAGATCTGCAAAGAGGAGTGGAACAAAATCCCTCCTGAGATGTGTGCAAACCTGGTGGCCAACTACAAGAAACGTCTGACCTCTGTGATTACCAACAAGGGTTTTGCCACCAAGTACTAAGTCATGTTTTCCAGAGGGGTCAAATACTTATTTCCCTCATTAAAATGCAAATCAATTTATAACATTTTTGACATGCGTTTTTCTGGATTTTTGTTGTTGTTATTCTGTCTCTCACTGTTCAAATAAACCTACCATTAAAATTATGGACTGATCATGTCTTTGTCAGTGGGCAAACATACAAAATCAGCAGGGGATCAAATACTTTTTTCCCTCACTGTATATACTACCAGTCAAAAGTTTGGACACACCTACTCATTCAAGGGTTTTTCTTTATTTTTAAAAATGTTTTACATTGTAGAATAATAGTGAAGACATCAAAACTATGAAATAACACATTGTCATGTTGTAACCAAAAAAGTGTTAAACAAATCAAAATATATTTTATATTTGAGATTCTTTAAATAGCCACCCTTTGCCTTGATGACAGCTTTGCACACTCTTGGCATTCTCTTCAAGTGCAGTGGCAAAAACCATCAAGCGCTATGATGAAACTGGCTCACATGAGGACCGCCACAGGAAAGGAAGACCCAGAGTTACCTCTGCTGCAGAGGAGAAGTTCATTAGAAATTTCAGAAATAGCAGCCCAAATAAATGCTTCATAGAGTTCAAGTAACAGACACATCTCAACATCAACTGTTCAAAGGGGACTGTGTGAATCAGGCCTTCATGGTCGAATTGCTGCAATGAAACCACTACTAAAGGTCACCAATAAGAAGAGACCTGCTTGGGCCAAGAAACACGAGCAATGGACATTAGACCGGTGGAAATTTGTGAGACGTGGTGTGGGTGAACGGATGATCTCTGCATGTGTATTTCCCACCGTAAAGCATGGAGGAGGAAATGTTATGGTGTGGGGGTGCTTTGCTGGTGACACTGTCTGTGATGTATTTAGAATTCAAGGCACACTTAACCAGCATGGCTACCACAGCAATCTGCAGCGATACGCCATCCCATCTGGTTTGGGCTTAGTGGGACTATCATTTGTTTTTCAACAGGACAATGACCCAACACACCTCCAGGCTGTGTAAGGGCTATTTGACCAAGAAGGAGAGTGATGGAGTGCTGCATCAGATGACCTGGCCTCCCCAATCCCCCTACCTCAACCCAAATGAGATGGTTTGGGAGGAGTCGGACGGCAGAGTGAAGGAAAAGCAGCCAACAAGTGCTCAGCATATGTGGGAACACCTTCAAGACTGTTGGAAAAGCATTCCAGGTGAAGCTGGTTGAGAGAATGCCAAGAGTGTGCAAAGCTGTCATCAAGGCAAAGGGTGGCTATTTGAAGAATCTCAAATATAACATATATTTTGATTTGTTTAACACTTTTTTGGTTACTATATGATTCCATATGTGTTATTTCATAGTTTTGATGTCTTCCCTATTATTCTACAATGTAGAAAATAGTAAAAATAAAGAAAAACCCTTGAATGAGTAGGTGTGTCCAAACTTTTGACTGGTACTGTATCTGCCGTAATAGTGGAATGATTCACAATATTAAAAAAGACAACATAAAATAAATACATATATTTTCCCCTAACCCTACCACTCCTCACTTAATTGGAGTAAACTAATGGACAACAACACTTAGGCTTTCCTGTGAGGAGGGGTTAGGAGCCAGGTGAGGAGAGGGTCTCCTTGTATCTGCTCCAACACAGTGAAACACACCGCTGCGGCTGGACCTGGAACATTCTGCAAGGAGGTGGAACAATGCAGAGAATAGAAGCGTGTGTGTCTGTGTTACTCCGCCATCCTCCCTCAGTCTGCATCTCTTTACCTTCCTCCCCCAGTCTGCATCTCTTTACCTTCCTCCCCCAGTCTGCATCTCTTTACCTTCCTCCCCCAGTCTGCATCTCTTTACCTTCCTCCCTCAGTCTGCATCTCTTTACCTTCCTCCCTCAGTCTGCATCTCTTTACCTTCCTCCCTCAGTCTGCATCTCTTTACCTTCCTCCCTCAGTCTGCATCCCTTTACCTTCCTCTCTCAGTCTGCATCCCTTTACCTTCCTCCCTGTCTGCATCTCTTTCCTTCCTCCCTGTCTGCATCTCTTTCCTTCCTCCCTCAGTCTGCATCCCTTTACCTTCCTCCCTCAGTCTGCATCTCTTTACCTTCCTCCCTCAGTCTGCATCTCTTTACCTTCCTCCCTCAGTCTGCATCCCTTTACCTTCCTCCCCCAGTCTGCATCTCTTTACCTTCCTCCCTCAGTCTGCATCTCTTTACCTTCCTCCCTCAGTCTGTATCCCTTTACCTTCCTCCCTCAGTCTGCATCTCTTTACCTTCCTCCCTCAGTCTGCATCCCTTTACCTTCCTCTCTCAGTCTGCATCCCTTTACCTTCCTCCCTCAGTCTGCATCCCTTTACCTTCCTCCCTGTCTGCATCTCTTTCCTTCCTCCCTCAGTCTGCATCCCTTTATCTTCCTCCCCCAGTCTGCATCTCTTTACCTTCCTCCCTCAGTCTGCATCTCTTTACCTTCCTCCCTCAGTCTGCATCCCTTTACCTTCCTCCCTCAGTCTGCATCTCTTTACCATCCTCCCTCAGTCTGCATCTCTTTCCTTCCTCCCTCAGTCTGCATCCCTTTACCTTCCTCCCTCAGTCTGCATCTCTTTACCATCCTCCCTCAGTCTGCATCTCTTTCCTTCCTCCCTCAGTCTGCATCTCTTTACCTTCCTCCCTCAGTCTGCATCTCTTTACCTTCCTCCCTCAGTCTGCATCTCTTTACCTTCCACAGCGAGAGAGAGAGAGGAGAAACCATTCCAATAGTACACACACACACACTAACACTAACCCTGCAGTTTGTGTCTGCAGGCAAGAGTAGTAGCAGGGAGACGACCTTGAGCTGGGGGGGGCTGAGCACGACTGCTCAGTTCACTCGGCCCAGGCAATAGACCAACCTTAAGGTCTCTGCTACAACGACATTCAGGAGTTAACCTGGTTACCATCTGGAGAAAGAAGATGGGCCCACCACTCTGGGACCTATGGTGCCACCTCTGGCAAAAAAAACTAGAAGTGTAATGACATTCAGAGATTGTCACTAGGCCCAATATACTTGTAGCCTGAGTTGATGCGTCCACTGCTGTAGGCTACGAGCGCATCTCGCCCACTTATCTCCGTCTTGGCAAAAAGTCTTCTTGTCGAACCGCAACGCAATTTGGAGGGTATAGCACCCGTTTTCAAGTGAAGTTTGCTCATTTTCATGCAGCCGACATGCGGTAATGTTAAATAATGGTGTAATTACCTATAGTTTTCATGGAATCTTTGTTTTAATCATTGTAGTAGGCTCATGTTTTACCTGTACGATGTACCCCCACTATTTATTTTGCCGGGAAGCTGTACCGGACCACACCGGCTTACTTTCACCCTTGCCCCAAACAGAACAGGCCTCCAATAGAAGCATTTCAAAGTCAACTACCAAAGTGTGTTTGTGGAAATGGAAATTGTGAACAAACCAGACTACATTTCCCAAACATGGGTCTCTCAAAAATAATTTGAGAGAGTTCCCAAACAAAGCCGTTCTATGGAAGGGGTTCCAAAACAGAGCAGGAGTCATGCCGATAAAGCCGGGCTGTGTCAGTGTGTGGTTTTTGTGCCGGCTATTGAGTGGCACTGAGCAGCACAACCACACACACACACATTTTACATTTTAGTCATTTAGCAGAGCGACTTACAGTAGTGAGTGCATACATTTTCATACTTTCTTTGTACTGGTCCCCCGTGGGAATCGAACCCACAACCCTGGGGTTGCAAGCGCCATGCTCTACCAACTGAGCTACAGGGGTCTGAACACATCCATGGCATACCCCCTTCCTGTGGTCACCTGACAGACATCCTCACTAGTCCAGTAACCTCCATCCCCAGCACACACACACAGTCCCACTCCACCCTCTCCCTGACAGCCGTCTCCCCAGGGTAAACAAACAGAGGGATGGGAATCCATCACCACCGGGCCACGTCGCTGACACGTCCTCTCACTAGCCTGGCCAGCCAGCAGATGTGTTTACACACACACACACACACACACACACAGCAGCTGTGCCCATCTGCCCAGCAAAGCGCTCTAGTAACAGCCAACCCTCTCCATCAGTCCCACAGCAGGTTGCCAATAAATACCAATCATTTAACCCAACCCAATAAAGAGCCATGACATCATTAACCAGGTGGAGCTGTCTGGGCATCAGGTCCACTTGGAATGGAGGGAAGGAGAGAGGGAAGGATGGGAGGAATGGAAGCCTTTTGATAGCATCTGTCACATTCTGACCCATGCTAGCCTGAGTGCCAGTCTGTTTGTGCCGTCATGCCAAATCCTTGTCATTCAATGTCATGCCAAACAGCAATGGCGTTGGCAGGAGCACAAACAGATCTGGGATCAGGCTAGACCTATGCACCTGGTTCCCAGACTGGAGTATGTCTTGTATTCGCTGTTCTGTCATGATGTTTCATTCCCAGGGTTTTAGGTTTAGGCCATAGATACTAGAGACCACTCAATGATGTTTAATGCCTAGGGGTTTAGGCACATCTGGTGTATGGAGCTAGCACATAGCTTAGCTACATCTGGTGTATAGAGCTAGCACATAGCTTAGCTACATCTGGTGTTTGGAACAAGCACATAGCGTAGCTACATCTGGTGTATAGACATAGCACATAGCCCAGTTACACCTGGTGTATGGAGCTGGCACTTAGCCTAGCTACATCTGGTGTATGGAGCTAGCATATAGCCAGCATATAGCCTAGTAACATCTGGTGTATGAAGCCTACTAGCTAGGCCTATTATAGCCAATACATCTGGCACAATACTGTAATACTATGATATACATGGTCCTGGAGACATCAACAAACACATAGCCTAATAGAGGCCATGATAAAGAGGCAAACAGGTCCACCAATAACAATCTGCTGCCCCACACAATTAGCTGCAGTAACAGTAAACTCCAAGCCTGCCTTTTCACACTAAGGCTGAGTCCAAAATGACACCCTATCCCTACATAGTGCAGTTCTTTTAATATAGGGTCCTGGTCAAAAGTTGTGCCCATTATAGGGAATAGGGTGCCATTTGGGATGCAGACTAAATATGAACACATAATAGTCTTGCTGGCAGGCATACTTAGCCAGTCTGGAAATCAATCTTTGAAACATTATTGAAAAAAGCAGTGGCGAGGGATTATGTAAGCAGTTCTCTTTTCCTAATTCCTTCCTGGATTTGAGGAAAGCAGCCAAGATGGCAGACATGGAGAGGGGCTGGCTGTTGACTGGGACACAAGAGAAACAGCAGGGAGTGAATAGAGGTAGACATCTTTCTAAATAATGGGCTGTGGCCATTGGGCCTGTGTGAGAGAGAGTGAGTGGTAGGATAGTTGCCAGACTGGAGGCTTGGAGCAGGCATCAATGAGTAACTATAGCAACACAGAGACATATAGCTCTAGCTTCCAGTCAAATACATTAGACTACTGAGAAATGCAATGAACGTCGTGACAGCATGCCCGAGCCAAACCAGTGTGCAGTTATCAAGAGCATTTATGACCGAAACTGTTAATCCAAAGTGCAAATCTCAGGAGTCAAGTTGACTGTAGGCCACTAGTCTGGACCCGGTCAGTACCAGGTAGCCACGCTAGAACAATCAGAACAGAAGAGCAGCACATTTATTTCTATATGGGTTAACCTATTTGTTGTTCATTCAGAGTTATGGTTAAAATTTTATTTGCTCTTGTAGGTACGTCCTTCCTAGCATAGTGCAGTGATGACCATGGACATGTCCCAAATGGCACCCTATATCCCATATAGTGCACTACTTAGACCCTAGCCCTTTGGACTCTGGTCAAAGTGAATAGGGAGCCATTTGGGACGCAGATCATAACTAGCGCAGACTCTCCTATCCACTCCAGTCACCAGATGGCTTACAGAAGGCCTGTCCACTACAGCCAGACTCTCCTATCCACTCCAGTCACCAGATGGCTTACAGAAGGCCTGTCCACTACAGCCAGACTCTCCTATCCACTCCAGTCACCAGATGGCTTACAGAAGGCCTGTCCACTACAGCCAGACTCTCCTATCCACTCCAGTCACCAGATGGCTTACAGAAGGCCTGTCCACTACAGCCAGACTCTCCTATCCACTCCAGTCACCAGATGGCTTACAGAAGGCCTGTCCACTACAGCCAGACTCTCCTATCCACTCCAGTCACCAGATGGCTTACAGAAGGCCTGTCCACTACAGCCAGACTCTCCTATCCACTCCAGTCACCAGATGGCTTACAGAAGGCCTGTCCACTACAGCCAGACTCTCCTATCCACTCCAGTCACCAGATGGCTTACAGAAGGCCTGTCCACTACAGCCAGACTCTCCTATCCACTCCAGTCACCAGATGGCTTACAGAAGGCCTGTCCACTACAGCCAGACTCTCCTATCCACTCCAGTCACCAGATGGCTTACAGAAGGCCTGTCCACTACAGCCAGACTCTCCTATCCACTCCAGTCACCAGATGGCTTACAGAAGGCCTGTCCACTACAGCCAGACTCTCCTATCCACTCCAGTCACCAGATGGCTTACAGAAGGCCTGTCCACTACAGCCAGACTCTCCTATCCACTCCAGTCACCAGATGGCTTACAGAAGGCCTGTCCACTACAGCCAGACTCTCCTATCCACTCCAGTCACCAGATGGCTTACAGAAGGCCTGTCCACTACAGCCAGACTCTCCTATCCACTCCAGTCACCAGATGGCTTACAGAAGGCCTGTCCACTACAGCCAGACTCTCCTATCCACTCCAGTCACCAGATGGCTTACAGAAGGCCTGTCCACTACAGCCAGACTCTCCTATCCACTCCAGTCACCAGATGGCTTACAGAAGGCCTGTCCACTACAGCCAGACTCTCCTATCCACTCCAGTCACCAGATGGCTTACAGAAGGCCTGTCCACTACAGCCAGACTCTCCTATCCACTCCAGTCACCAGATGGCTTACAGAAGGCCTGTCCACTACAGCCAGACTCTCCTATCCACTCCAGTCACCAGATGGCTTACAGAAGGCCTGTCCACTACAGCCAGACTCTCCTATCCACTCCAGTCACCAGATGACTTACAGAAGGCCTGTCCACTACAGCCAGACTCTCCTATCCACTCCAGTCACCAGATGGCTTACAGAAGGCCTGTCCACTACAGCCAGACTCTCCTATCCACTCCAGTCACCAGATGGCTTACAGAAGGCCTGTCCACTACAGCCAGACTCTCCTATCCACTCCAGTCACCAGATGACTTACAGAAGGCCTGTCCACTACAGCCAGACTCTCCTATCCACTCCAGTCACCAGATGGCTTACAGAAGGCCTGTCCACTACAGCCAGACTCTCCTATCCACTCCAGTCACCAGATGGCTTACAGAAGGCCTGTCCACTACAGCCAGACTCTCCTATCCACTCCAGTCACCAGATGACTTACAGAAGGCCTGTCCACTACAGCCAGACTCTCCTATCCACTCCAGTCACCAGATGACTTACAGAAGGCCTGTCCACTACAGCCAGACAGAGGGCAGCTAGCCAGGGTGTTAACGCCTTCACTTATTCCAGCCTGTTCATCAAACGTGTGTTTGGGCCAAGGTAAAAAGGTACAGCAGAGAGGAGCACACCCTCTACAGACATCACTGGGCCTGCCTGCTGCCACCTGGGTCGTGTTCATTATGGCATGAAAATTAGCATTTCTGATTGGTGGAGTCCAGGTAGTCCCTCCCAGTTTCAATCTGTTTTCATCAGTTTGGTACCTAATGGACACGGCCCTGGACAGAAGCTGCCATCTACAAATGTTTAAAAACCTAGTTGCCGGCCATTTACTTATCTATTCATTGTTGACAGGGAACCATGCCTTGCATGGAATGGGCAGATAATTGTTCATGCACCAAAGGAGTGTTGCTCGCTAATGCATATATTCTGTTGAAAGAGAAATTAGATAATATTACATGGGAGACTAGTCTACATTACAAGAGCAATTTACAGGCAGCAGGAACGCCAATACAGGACACAGACAAACAGTGATACACGGCCTCACACACACACACACACACACACACACACACACACACACACACACACACACACACACACACACACAATACTGCAGAGACAGGAAGGATCCAGGCTTCAATCTGTCCCTAAAACGTAGACTCTGAGAAATGCATGAACCGAATGAACCTAAAAGGAGAAAGAAAGAAAGAAAAGAGTGAGAGGGAAAGCTGGCATGGAGGGAGACAGACGCCAGGAGCAGGACGAGTGCTACGGTGGCACAGAGAGGAAGGAGGGCCAGCGGATGCCAACACTGCTCAGACAGACAGACTGTGTGGAGAAAAGCGGTGATGGGCTACTGGGCAGAGAAGGAGGGAAGGAGGGAAGAGAGGGGGAAAGGAAGAGGAGAGGAGTGTCTCAGCGCTGACCAGGCAGACAGACAGAAGTAAAGATAGACGAGGGAAACGGTTGAGAGGGGCATTATGGTTAGAATATGACAGAGAGAGAGAAAGGAGGGAAGAATGGACAGGGAAGGGAGAGGACAAGAAGTCTGCCAGCACTGTCCAGGCTGTCAGATAGAGAGAGGACTGAGACTGAGCAAGGGTGGGAGGAAAGAGGAGGAGGAGGAGGAGGAGGAGGAAAGCTCCTGACCCATTCTGGGCCGCCGTCTGCTAAACGATTCCTGGCAGGGCGGGCGAGGGAGGAGACAATTAAAGAGGGGAATAAAGCCAACGGAGACTAAGGAAACCAAGACGAATGAGTTGGCAGGCCGGTGGAGGGCCTGCAGAGCACCGTGGTGGTACAGGAGAGAGAAGGCTTTGGCTGGACAGGGACTAGGGCTGAAGCTGGGACTGGGTGGAGGGCATGCTGGCTGGACAATGTGCCCAAGGAGGGAGGCTGTGGCTGGGCTTGCAGGTTTGGAAGACAGGGGCTGGGGAACTGGGGCTGGGGCTGCGAGTAGGGGTGTTAACCCCAGTGTCCTGGCTAAACTATTCCCCAGGTCGTTGCTGTAAATGTTCTCAGTCAACTTACCTGGTAAAATAAAGGTAAAATAAAACATGTAATAAAGACTGGGCTAGCAGCTGAAGAGGAAATGAACAGAGCTCCTGTGGCTCCACAGATACAGGGGATATTGATAGACTTGTTTGCTATGGCTGATGCCACAACTAACGCCAATTCAAATACTGCGTCTCCAGCTCCTGTTAGGCTCTGGACCTGATCGATTTGGTTGTTTTAGAGGCACTACTTTCACATGCCACTTGACCACAACCCTGACAATGTGGTAAAAGCGCTTTATGTAGTGAAAATAGATTGACTGCCCCTAGCAGCGGAGAGTGTCTGACTGTCGTCAATAATGTGAAACGGGGCAGCAGCACGGACTGTCATGCTTCTTGTGGTCTGTTTCTCAAGCAGAAAGAACGAATACAGGACAGACACAGGTCCCTCAACAGCCATGGTCACCTGTACATGGACAGGGATAGATTAACCAGGCTGTAGGGAGGAGCTGTGACCGGCTGACTGACTGACTGACCGACTGGACCCCCCCTCCCCCCAAGTCAAACTGTATTGCTAAAGCGTTACAGATCGCGTGTTAGAAACGTTAAGGTAATTTAGCCAACATATGCAGCGTTTACCGTGAATGCAGTCTCCGCGGGAACATTGCCTTTAAATTTCGATCACGCTGTAACGCTGACCTTCCGCAATAAGGACTGAGTAGAGCACTTAGTCACAGGAAGCAGCCAGCCCACGTAATAAAACAGGACACGTCAGAACAGAGCCTCTGATATAATCAACTACTTCATATTGCACATTAAAGGGGCCAGTCTGCATTCAATCAATCACCAACACCGCCTCACTTTCCACTCTCCACAACAAATCAATGGCACCAATGTATTTATAGCTGTCCCAATCAGGATGGATATCTCTCCCAAACTCTAGCAGAGCGGGTGGGTATGAGCTGTTGTTTTATTCCTTTTCACATGAATTCATTTGAGTACTTTACAGACCATCATGTTGTCTCTGTGAGAAGCAGGATGTGCCGGAAGTTTCAGACACAAGTTAGGACTAGTGGTACATGGTTAAAATGACGACTATCTACATAGGTTATATTCTAGTGTGCTTACTGAACGGCACCCTATTAGTAACCCTATCCCTATTCGCCCTGGTCAAAAATAATACACTATATAGGGAATAGGGTGCCATTTTGAACGCAACCCTAATTGTGTCAATCAAATATGAAACATGTGGGACAGGGACAGATTGGGAAATAACTGCTGGTCCAACATCAACAGGCCCAGTGAAATACCTCCAACCAACACAAATATGCAATCACTTAGAAGTCAACAACAGAATAAGTTACAAATATTAGAGATCTGAAACTACTTCAGTTGAGGCCTTTACACTGAGTCACTAACCACCACTATAACTGGCACTTCAAAGGAAGCGGTGAGAAAACCTTCCAAGGAACCAATTTCACCCGCTATTTCTGTGGAATCCCAGCTGAGAACGGGCTCACACAGGCACAGGGCGGGAGCGGGGGCGGGGGCGGGACACAGAGGTGCAGAGACACACACATCATACTGTGACACTTTCTGTATTTGGAAAGTTCTAGATCTTGAAAACTTGATTGCTGACATGAAACACATGAATGTATAAACAGTAGACTAACTAAATAAATCCAAAAAGATAGTTTGAGTGGAATGTTCCTTTAAGCAGAGCCAGCCCCTTCACTTCACCTCACATTACAGGTGCCCCCAGGAGGATCAGAGAGAGACCTGTCATCTGAGAGAGACAAAGACCGAGAGATCGAGAGAGAGAGAGAGAGAGAGAGAGAGAGAGAGAGAGAGAGAGAGAGAGAGAGAGAGAGAGAGAGAGAGAGAGAGAGAGAGAGAGAGAGAGAGAGAGAGAAAGACCGAGAGATAGAGAGAGAGAGACTGGAGAGGGGGCAGCAGACTGGAGAGGTCGAGAGAGAGCGGGGAAGAGAGAGGTGATGAGTCTATGCGATGACAACTTTCCCATTCCTCATGAGACGTGGGAGTCAAGGTCGTGTGCATTCATTCAGTCAAGACTGTTTCCAACACACACACACCTAAACTGTACTTAATCTGTCTCTGTTAGAAGTGGGTAATTCATTGATTAGTTTGTAGAAAGGAAAGGTTGTGAAATCACAAAACATACACAAACATCCTTAAACTCTTGATGGTGATATCAGACAAAGGGACAGTATTGAGGAGGAGCCATGGTAAACAGACACACACACACAATGACTCATAGCCAAAGACGAGCTAAAGGGCTAATCACCATCGACTGAAAGGAAGGAAAAAAACATGACAACAAGCTAAAACAGGAAAGGCAGAGTCACTTAATAAGGCTGTGGTGGAAGTGACATGTCAAAGAGGAAAGCTAATCAACTTCCTGTCAGACTGTGTCAAACTGACAGATAGAGAAAAAGAAAGAGGAGGACAGAGAGAGAGAGAGAGGGGGTGCAGAAAAAGAGGGGACAGAGAGAGAGAGGGGACAGAGATAGAGGGGACAGAGATAGAGAGGGGACAGAGGGAGAGAGGGGACAGAGGGAGAGAGGGGACAGAGATAGAGGGGACAGAGAGAGAGGGGACAGAGATAGAGAGGGGACAGAGAGAGAGAGGGGACAGAGAGAGAGGGGAGAGAGAGAGAGGGGACAGAGAGAGAGAGGGGACAGAGAGAGAGAGGGGACAGAGAGAGAGAGGGGACAGAGAGAGAGAGGGGACAGAGAGAGAGAGGGGACAGAGAGAGAGAGGGGACAGAGAGAGAGAGGGGACAGAGAGAGAGAGGGGACAGAGATAGAGAGGGGACAGAGATAGAGAGGGGACAGAGATAGAGAGGGGACAGAGAGAGAGAGGGGACAGAGGGAGAGAGGGGACAGAGGGAGAGAGGGGACAGAGATAGAGAGGGGACAGAGATAGAGAGGGGACAGAGGGAGAGAGGGGACAGAGGGAGAGAGGGGACAGAGGGAGAGAGGGGACAGAGGGAGAGAGGGGACAGAGGGAGAGAGGGGACAGAGATAGAGGGGACAGAGGGAGAGAGGGGACAGAGGGAGAGAGGGGACAGAGATAGAGAGGGGACAGAGATAGAGAGGGGACAGAGAGAGAGAGGGGACAGAGAGAGAGAGGGGACAGAGAGAGAGAGGGGACAGAGATAGAGAGGGGACAGAGATAGAGAGGGGACAGAGATAGAGAGGGGACAGAGAGAGAGAGGGGACAGAGGGAGAGAGGGGACAGAGGGAGAGAGGGGACAGAGGGAGAGAGGGGACAGAGATAGAGAGGGGACAGAGATAGAGGGGACAGAGGGAGAGAGGGGACAGAGGGAGAGAGGGGACAGAGGGAGAGAGGGGACAGAGATAGAGAGGGGACAGAGATAGAGAGGGGACAGAGATAGAGAGGGGACAGAGATAGAGAGGGGACAGAGGGAGAGAGGGGACAGAGGGAGAGAGGGGACAGAGGGAGAGAGGGGACAGAGATAGAGAGGGGACAGAGGGAGAGAGGGGACAGAGGGAGAGAGGGGACAGAGGGAGAGAGGGGACAGAGATAGAGAGGGGACAGAGATAGAGAGGGGACAGAGGGAGAGAGGGGACAGAGAGAGAGAGGGGACAGAGAGAGAGAGGGGACAGAGAGAGAGAGGGGACAGAGAGAGAGAGAGGGGACAGAGAGAGAGAGAGGGGACAGAGAGAGAGAGGGGACAGAAAGAGAACTTTTGTGAGTAATGTTTACTGTATATTTTTCAAGTCACCACATGACTTAACAAAACAGGCTAAAGCAGAACCATTGTTGATACGACAAAAGACTAATCGCTTGGGCAACAGTACATTTGGGTACAATTGGGAAATTGTGTAGCATTTTGTTGTACCAAAGTATATCTGAACCAGGTCCAATTCCATTTCAATTAGGTCAATTCAGGAAATGAATTGAAAAGCGCTATCGACTATGGCTTCCATGAGGGATTCTCAATTCATGAATTGAGTTTCAATTGCCTTCCAGTGTTACCAAACTTAAAATAGAATTGACCCCAATCTGATAATATGAACTATGCCCTCAGACAAAATACAGGAACATTGACCAATAGGCTAACCACCATAGAGACAGCAGTCATCCTGAACGCTGAAGAAGTGACAAAAGAAACTAACCTAACAATGACCTTAACGATAACAACTAGCCTAACCACAGAGACAGCGATCATTCAGTCAAGTCGATTCAGTCAAACAGGAAATCAAGTAGCCTAATAGCTGAACTACCACTGAGACTGTGGAAAAAGAGGACATCAGAGGATCCAGTGGTGAGAGAACTTCTGCTCACCTCAGATAAACCAGTGGGGTGTGTGATAGGCTAACTGATGCTGCTTTCTGATAACATCTCCTCAGATCATACGTCTGAAGAGCAGCGCCGCAGCCAGTTAGCTCTGCATCAGCTAACGCCGTCCCTGAACAAAACGCCAGAGGGTGTGAGAGAAATCACAGATTGCAGAGATAAGATCTCCTCTTGGCCCTGTGACAGCCAGAGCAGATCATACGGCTGCAGCAGAGCAGCGCGGCTAGCTAACTACCTCTGTGCTAACTAGCCCTGTGCTACCTAATCACTGCTTTTGAGGCATATGATCTGTGCCACAGAGCTAGTTAGCACAAAGCTAGTTAAGTTAGAGCTAGTTAGCACATAGCTAGCACAGAGCTGGCTCGCCAAAAGTGCCTGTTTAACACAGAGCCAATTTAGCACAGTGCTAGTTAGCACTGGGCTAGTTAGTACAAAGCCAGTTAGCGCACCACTTCACCAGTTAGCATGGCTGTCCACCTGCAGTTTCTATCAACTCCATCAGCCTAGAATCCTGGCTGGCAAGACCTATTCACTTCAACCAGCCTCCTGGCCGTGTGGCTGGGCCATACCATCTCTCTTTGTCTGCGTGGTGCAGAGGGCCCCTGTGGAGTTAACCCCAGCCCTGTTCTCTGGTCCCCTGAGTTAACCCCGGCCCTGTTCCCTGGTCCCCTGAGTTAACCCCGGCCCTGTTCCCTGGTCCCCTGAGTTAACCCCGGCCCTGTTCCCTGGACCCCAGAGGCAGGGGGAGAATTTGACACCTTGTCGACACATTAATGCCTCGTAGCGGACCAGCCGAGCACACACAGAGTAAGGCGGTAAGACAGATGGGGCTAATGACACGCTTTTGTCTCCACAGCTTCGGCTGGTCTGAGGCCCGAGGAGTCTGGGTTTCCTCTAGTACTGACATAGCAGGGCAGGCCATGTCCATGTTCATTTAGGCAGATGGTTTGGGCCTTGTGAAGGTACACGTGCCTGGTCTGCTGTTGTGCTGCGTGTTTAATTGTGATGCATGATGTATCGTTGTGCTGTGTTGTGTTGTTCAAGGTGATCCTCTCCCAGAGGCTGATGCTGGGGACAGGGCACCGGATCCACATGCCTGAAATACAAGCAGTTCAGCCAGGATGTAACCCAAACACCAAGCAACAGCAGCAGTCGCTCTCCCTGAGTCACATGATCTGTCCTTAATCACATCAGGCTTAAAGCTCCAACTCCCGGTCCTGCAAAACACACATCATTGAGGCCTTTGATAGGGAAATGGGTCATTATGGAAAAATTGGATTTCCTGTGACAGCCACACCATCAGTTTAATCAGTAAACATGGTAGCAGCTTTAAAGTTGCTGACTACATCAATAATTCCAACCATTGCCTTCTTTGTTGTTTGAAGGACTATTCATTACATGGGCTCAGAGACCTGAGAAAGAAAAGGAGAGAGTGACAGCTCTGTGTGTGTGTCAGCATGGACTATCTTATCCTATCAGCTTTCACTTTCCATCCCTCCACTTCTACCTCTGACAGGAAGAGGAAAAGCCTCCCTAACCACCACATTTACCAGATGAAACCTGAACCGTGTGCAACACGGCGTGAAAGAAGTGACATATTAATAAGGACAAATTGAATGGAGGTAAAGTAGGGGGAACGGCAGTAGTGGGGGCTGGAGTAAAGGCTACTAGAGCCCCAGCACAAAGGCTCTCTTGTTCCTAGAGGTAAAGACACATACAGTAGTGTACAGGAGGCAGGCCCGGAGGAGGCAGGCCCGGAGGAGGCAGGCCCTGAGGAGGCAGGCCCGGAGGAGGCAGGCCCGGAGGAGGCAGGCCCGGAGGAGGCAGGCCCGGAGGAGGCAGGCCCGGAGGAGGCAGGCCACTCAGGAGAAATTAGGATTAAACTGTGGGTTCATACCTTGCAGCAGTGGATGCTTGTGATTCCCATTAGCCCTGTTCTAGCATGTTTGTTTGTTGGCATGAAAGGAAAAGTGCTACTGCTGACAAGGGATGGGAATTCCCTTACTGGATACACACAGCGCTGTTCTATTACACACTTGCGATCAGATCCCAATTTGAGTGACTGACTGACTGTGTGTGTGGACAATGCCCACTCCCATTTCCCAATAAATCTTGCATCTCCCAACGCATGATTTAGGCCTACGCCAAAATATGAATGGAGGTAGGATTCAGCCCTGGCTGAGGTAGAGAGGAAATCCAGAGGTCAACAACCATATGGTCAGAACAGACTATTATAAAAAAGGACTTTTAAGGCTTCATAATGGGTGATTGTTTACAAACACTGATGGTTTTCTTCAAAAACACAGTGCTCAAATGCATCCTAATGTAAACTAAGTCAGAGTTTAAGAGCGAGAGGGTAAGGGGACTGCTGAGAGTGCTCATGTACACAGGAGAGCGTGAAACAAGAAACACCTGGCACACGTCTCCAAACAAATGACAGTGTAATTCTCTGGTATCCAGACTCTCAATCTCTCTCTCTCAGGGCGGGGATGTGTGCACACCGCACAGCCTAGATCCTTCAGCTGCAGCCCTACCAGCAGCAGACACACAAGACAGACCAACAGCCCTCAGACAGACAGACAGACAGACAGACCAACAGCCCTCAGACAGACAGACAGACCAACAGCCCTCAGACAGACCGACCAACAGTCCTCAGACAGACAGACCAACAGTCCTCAGACAGACCGACCAACAGTCCTCAGACAGACAGACAGACCAACAGCCCTCAGACAGACAGACAGACAGACCGACCAACAGCCCTCAGACAGACAGACAGACCAACAGCCCTTAGACAGACCGACCAACAGTCCTCAGACAGACAGACCAACAGTCCTCAGACAGACAGACCAACAGCCCTCAGACAGACAGCCAGCCAGCCCTCAGACAGACAGACCAACAGCCCTCAGACAGACACAGACCAACAGCCCTCAGACAGACAGCCAGCCAGCCCTCAGACAGACAGACCAACAGCCCTCAGACAGACAGACCAACAGCCCTTAGAAAGACAGCCAGCCCTCAGACAGACAGCCAGAGACAGCCAGCCCTCAGACAGACACACAGACTTGATTCACTAAAGCAGATCAAATATAATTCTCCCAAAAGTAGTCCTGTCACTGTCATGCTTATCATCAGCATCTCCTGCAGCTAGACAGAGGGTGCACTTTATGTTGAGAAAACCCACTGTAATTCATGCAAAATTCATCTCTTTTGGCCACTGTTTGTGTTTATTTCTGAATCCGTCCTGTAAACATTGATTTGCTCGTTTGGGGTCTAAGTTTAGCACGGTGCGAGGCAGTGCTGAGAAGAGAGAATAACACACACCAGCGGCCACAGGATGTCTCGAAATACACAAGGGTCGCCACATTCCCTGCCGTCTGAGAGAGAAAAACTGAAAGAGAGAGAGAGAGAGGGATAGAGAGACCGAGAGATGGCGATCGAGGAGGAGAGAGGCTTTACAACTGTCACTGACAAGGAGTTGGCTAGCCTATACAACAAACTGACCTGGGACACCAGCCTAAGCCTCCTACACAGTATGATGAAACCCTCTGTCTGAGAGGACGCTTATCATACTAGGACGCTTAATCCACCTCACAGCTCACACGTGCTTCTAGAGAGATCTAGAGAAGTCAGTGTTAAGTTCACTAGGGAGAAAACGGTTTGAAACAAACTGTTTTGCTACTGTGTGCCCAACTGTACATGGCCCAAGAGGTTAGCAGTGATACATACTACCAGGACCTCTTTAGTTGTGATAGAACTATCTGCAACGTTTTTTACATTGCGCCTGGCTATGAAGGTCCTACCTATAGATATCCATTAGCTCTGGCCTATAGACAGCATGCCACTGAATACATGAATAGGGACCTTCCTGTACTGTACGCTAACTGGCTAAAGTGTCCAAATCAAATCAACCTAAAGCAGACATACAACACAACATGTGATTGACTCTACTCGCTGGGTTTGGAATTGTCTTATGACATTTGGCCCGGTCAACCTTCTGAACTCATGACACTCACCATAAAGTGATTAAGTCAAGTGATACGATAGACATTTTTGTTATTGATGGGACACAAGATCATATTCGTTATAGCTTGAACTTCCATTTCTCTTTTAGCAGTGATATGATTACACATTAGGCAGGCTGTTCATGGCAGTAAAAATGTTTTGTGAAAAATCGCCTTGCAACAACTTCAGCCTGTAAAGACAACTAAATATAGATGATACAGGCTAGCTCTCAAAGACCAGTCAGAGAGACACACACACAGAGGCAGAGAGAGAGAGAGGCAGAGAGAGAGTTAGGGAGAGGCAGAGAGAGAGTTAGGGAGAGACAGAGAGAGAGTTAGGGAGAGACAGAGAGAGAGTTAGGGAGAGACAGAGAGAGAGTTAGGGAGAGACAGAGAGAGAGTTAGGGAGAGACAGAGAGAGAGTTAGGGAGAGACAGAGAGAGAGTTAGGGAGAGACAGAGAGAGAGTTAGGGAGAGACAGAGAGAGAGTTAGGGAGAGACAGAGAGAGAGTTAGGGAGAGACAGAGAGAGAGTTAGGGGAGAGACAGAGAGAGAGTTAGGGAGAGACGGAGAGAGAGTTAGGGAGAGACAGAGAGAGAGTTAGGGAGAGACAGAGAGAGAGTTAGGGAGAGACAGAGAGAGAGTTAGGGAGAGACAGAGAGAGAGTTAGGGAGAGACAGAGAGAGAGTTAGGGAGAGACAGAGAGAGAGTTAGGGAGAGACAGAGAGAGAGTTAGGGAGAGACAGAGAGAGAGTTAGGGAGAGACAGAGAGAGAGTTAGGGAGAGACAGAAAGAGAGAGTTAGGGAGAGACAGAGAGAGAGTTAGGGAGAGACAGAGAGAGAGTTAGGGAGAGACAGAGAGAGAGTTAGGGAGAGACAGAGAGAGAGTTAGGGAGAGACAGAGAGAGAGTTAGGGAGAGACAGAGAGAGAGTTAGGGAGAGACAGAGAGAGACTAAGAGAAAGCAAGCAAGCAACAGAGAGAAAGAGGCCAGATGAGAAAAGAGAGAGAAAGAGAGATTGTTGAAGACTTGCTGGGTATTTCAGTTGGTACTATCTGATACGGAGCGAGCATGGGACCGTATGAGAGAGAAAGAAAGCATGTTGAGGCATTGTACAGTAAAGTACAGATGTGGGCGTTTGACTTCCTGTGGATTTGTCTGGCAGGAGGAGAAACCCTGCCTTATCTCGAAATACTCTGACCAGCACTGGAGAACATGATCGGTTCTCCTCTGAAAGAAAACAGACTAAAGAACCAACAAACACGTTGTGAAATCCAAGAGTACTCCCTTCCCTCCCACTTGCTGCCTCTCTGGGATGAACCATAATGTGAGATTTCGTGTAAATCATGCATTCATATCATCAATGGAAGACTTGGAAGGTGTGGATCTTCAAGTTAGGATTTGGTCCTCTCTCTCATTGGACTAGGCACTAGGCAGGACACCCCTTTGACCTTCCTAACATAATTTCAATGGCGCATTTGATTGGAGCATGACGCTTGTAACACCAGGGTTAGATCCTTGCATGTGCCACAAACCAAATAGTGGGGTACAAAACTATTATTATAAGATGTGCCAAAATGACTATGCAACAACAACAAAATTAGGAAATGATATGATGTAATACTAATACAATTGTTTAACAAGTAATACAAAAAATCTCAAAACGGTAGGGGTCAATTATTGACACCCCAGCTTTCAATACCTCATCTTGCGAGTACTACGACACTGAGCCTTTTTCAAAAATGTTTGAGGAGTTGGAGAACACATTGGGAGGGATCTTAGACAATTCCTCCATACAGAATCCTTCCAGATCCTTGATATCCTTCGTCTGCACTTATGGACTGCCCTCTTCAATTTAAAACCACAGGTTTTTAAAATGGGTTTCAAGTCCGGAGACTGAGATGGCCATTGCAAAATTTAGATTTTGTGGCCAATTAACCATTTCTTTGGGGATTTTGATGTGTGCTTGAGGTTATTGTCTTGATGGAAGATCAACTTGCGGCCAAGTTTCAGCCTCTTGGCAGAGGCAACCAGGTGTATAAAATCGGTGTATAAAATCAAGCAAACAGCCATGCAATCTCCATAGACAACCATTGGCAGTAGAATGGCCCGAACTGAAGAGCTCAGTGACTTTCAACGTGGCACCGTCATCGGATGCCATCTTTCCAACAAGTCAGTTCGTAAAATTTCTGCTATTGTGAAGTGGAAACGTTTAGGAGCAACAACGGCTCAGCCGCAAAGTGGTAGACCACACAAGCTCACAAAACGGGACCGCCGAGTGCTGAAGCTCGTAGTGCGTAAAAATCGTCTGTCCTCTGTTGCAACACTCACTACCGAGTTCCAAACTGCCTCTGGAAGCAACGTCAGCACAAGAACTGTTCGTCGGGGGCTTCATGAAATGGGTTTCCATGGCTGAGCAGCCGCACACAAGCCTAAGATCACCATGTGCAAAGCCAAGCGTTGGCTGGAGTGGTGTAAAGCTCGACGCCATTGGACTCTGGTTCAGTGGAAACGCGTTCTCTGGAGTGATGAATCACACTTCACCATCTGGCAGTCTGACGGACAGATCTGGGTTTGGCGGATGCCAGGAGAACACTACCTGCCCGAATGCATAGTGCCAACTGTAAAGTATGGTGGAGGAGGAATAATGGTCTGGGGCTGTTTTTCATGGTTCGGGCTAAGTTAGGGCAGTGGCGGTCACAAAATTTCGACAGCCGGTGATTGTCAAGCAAATAACTGTGGGTCTCACGGTAATTTACCGTTAATTAACATAAATACACATAGCCTACAAGCCACTGATGCAGACCTTTGGAACATCTACATTTTAAAAAGTCTAATAAATCCATATAAAATAGCCTACACCTTCACAATAAATCCATTATTTATTTTAGACAGGTCTAAAGAAGAATGATATGAAGAAAATGTAGTCTATTTCAGAAGAACAAAATAGCATACTCTGAGTTGACCTTATGTTAGGTCCTGATCTGGCCATCCCAAATGGCTGTGGGCTACACTAGTTCATTTAGCAGACAAGATTTGCTTAGAATTCTGTGGCATTACTTCATAGTATGAAGAATACAATTGAACAAAGCTGAATAAAATAGAAAGGATATTTTCTCCAAACGATTTGAGTGAGTGCGCACATGCGGCTATTCTGTGTTGAGCGGTTAACAAAGAAATAGGTACTCCTATATGCTTAATTTAGAGTTATTAATGTAACTTTAGTTGTTCTACAAACGTTGGGCTATATGTTTAGAGCTTGAATACATTGTAAGGCTGCATGATGCGACTAATGATGATTTGAAAAAAGTCGATTGATAGGCATGAGCTCTGCTTTGTTTTTTGCTACTAATGACCAGCAGCAGCATCAGAGCTTGGAGAAGCCTAATTACCTTCATGACTTGTGACCGCCGGTTTGGCGGTAATACGGTCACCCCAACAGCCCTAAGCTAGGCCCCTTAGTTCCATTGAAGGGAAATCTTAATGCTACAGCAATGACATTCTAGACGATTCTGTGCTTCCAACTTTGTGGCAACAGTTTGGGGAAGGCACTTTCCTATTAAAGCATGAAAATGCCCCCATGCACAAAGCAAGGTTCATACAGAAATGTTTTTTTGAAATTGGTGTGGAAGAACTTGACTGGCCTGCACAGAGCCCTGACCTCAACCCCATCGAACACCTTTGGGATAAATTGGAACGCCGACTGCGAGCCAGGCCTAATCGCCCAACATCCGTTCCCGACCTCACTAATGCTTGTGGCTGAATGAAAGCAAGTCCCCGCAGCAATGTTCCAACATCTAGTGGAAAGCCTTCCCAAAAGAGTGGAGGATGTTATAGCAGCAAATGGGGGACCAACTCCATATTAATGCCCATGATTTTGGAATTAGATGTTCGCCGAACAGCCACCACTGGACATGTAGTGTATGATAACAGCTAGTCTGATAGAAACCGCTGGGTTCTGTGACTGTGATAGAGGATCCATAGACTCAAAGCCCAGTGACGGCTGTTCTGCTGCTCTTTCTGAAGCACTGGAGAGGGCTCTTCGAAAACTCCATTTGGATAATGGACTCTCAACAACACTGACTCGCTCGTAGTGAAGGGAGACATAGATGCACAGCTACCATAGCAACTGACTCCACAGGCAGGCATTACTGAGGAAACCAGAGATGTTTCTTTGGTCAGGGAATACAGACACAATCACATGACTCAGGACCATAATTCACTATGATGAGCCCCTGTGATTATTTGCATCCATCTGTCCATCCCCCCTCCCATCCACCCCTCCCTCCCTCCCTCCCTCCATCCCTCCCTCCCTCCCTCCCACCCCTCCCTCCCTCTCTCCCGTCCGTCCACCCCTCCCTCTCCCGTCCGTCCACCCCTCCCTCCCATCCACCTCCCCCGTCCGTCCGTCCACCCCTCCCTCCCGTCCCTCCACCCTCCCTCTCCCGTCCCTCCCTCCATCCCTCCCTCCAACCGTCCCTCCCTCCCCCTCCCGTCCATACCGTCCCTCCCTCCCGTCCATTCCCTCGTCCATCCCCTCCCTCCCGTCCATCCCTCCCTCCCTCCCTCCATCCCTCCCGAACCTCCAACCGTCCCTCCTCCTCCCTCCCGTCCTCTCCTCCGTCCGTCCCTCCCGTCCGTCCATCCCTCCCTCCCTCCCAACCGTCCACCTCCCTCCCTCCCTCCCCGTCCGTCCATCCCTCCCTCCCTCCCATACCGTCCCTCCCTCCACCGTCCATCCCTCTCCATCCATCCATCCCTCCCTCCATCCCATCCATCCCTCCATCCCTCCCTCCCTCCCTCCCTCCCGTCCATCCCGATCCCTCCCTCCCTCCCGGTGACCAAAATAAACAAGAAGAGGTTTGATCACCATGACTAAGTAGTGGGATTTGTTTTATTAGCAGTGCCACAAAGAGAGGCTGTTTGTGTGTGTGTCTCACATCTAAGACTGGACTGAATAATAAGCATTGGTTTGGGTCACACCACATAAAACAGACTAATGTACAGACATTCATTCAAAAGCTCCCACGAAACACACTGACGATGGCTTGGCTGACCAAACAACTGCCTCTTATTGAAGGAATAAATCCCCATTAGCAACCTTTTATCCATATTTTAGTAGTAAAGTCCTCCACTGTGATGTCAGCAAGTGTTCCTTTTCCTACCAATGTACTAAATCATCAAAATGAGGAAATTGTCTGGAGGGACAGACAGACAGACAGACAGACATATTCTCACTGACATGAATGATGCAGTTGCTTGGCTCCGCTCTCTAACTAGATAACGATAAGCCGTAATTAAAACTCATCAAATGGCTGTTTAAAAGTTACCCCAGGCCTGATGTAACAGTGGCTGGGGCTGAACTCTGTATGAGACAGCAGACATGTCAGTTCTGTCTCATTCCACCTGCCAAACCAGATTCATTGGCAGCTTTAAAAACTGAACAGATGCTGCGTTTTACCAATTTGTTCACAGGCGTGATATTATATGCAGATTTATTTGGATGGGGGAAATGTGCGTTTAGCTGCGTGTCTCAACCGTGACTATGGAACCCTTGACTTAATTTATGGCTAAATGACTAACTGAAGTGAAGGCTGCAAATTCAACCTTATGGTGGGTGGGTGCCCAGCCTAGTACACAACATACTGTTTCTGGTAGTTTGCAAAGGAACCCAGTGGACAACCGCAAACAGAAAACGTATTGTTATGGTTTGCAAACTGGTCAATATATACACACACTCACAGAGGCCAAAGTGACTCTGGGTCATAACCTTGATATCAATGGACCAGCGGGGCGCCGGGGCGTAAGCTCACACACACGTCAGATGAAGTGTGCCTAATAAATAAATCCATGAATTGATCGCCAGTTGAATGAAGAGTCTGACACAGTTCCCTCTAATCTCTGTCTACTGCCTGTGAGGAGGACAGCAGCACAAAGGTTCCACAGCTCTTGGGAGAAGAACACAGTAACAAAGGCTGTCAGTCAGAAAACAGACAGCTTTTCCCAAACTGCAACCCATCATTTCAGATACCCCAAATTACGGCTGCAAAACCTTGTTAAACTGGGTGGATTTTAGAACAATGCACATTAGAAAGCAAAAGTCTGAAACGAAGAATTTTGATTGCAGTATAAGCGGAAATAAACTATTGTTTGGCATACATTTCAGTCAGGGCTCTAAATACATTTTACATTACTAGCATTGGTGCTCCCAACTTAAACACATAAGGAGCACAACCAGGGCTCTAAAGTGTGACCAATGTATTATTTTTTAGGGCACAACATGTGCTTCAAAAGAAGCTAGAATTAATATAGGCCCAATATAGGCTGTATCCCAATCAATTAAAACAATCTGATTTTCTGGTGCTCTTAATTTTTTTAAGTTGGGCGCACCAGGGCTACCAATGACATGTTTTTATTTAGTTAGAGCCCTGAGCACAACATAAAATTTAGGAGCACCAGAAAATAAGATTTTGTTATTGATTGAGATATAGTCTATGTGAATTCCAGCTACTTTGAAGCACGTTGTGCCATAGATCCTAATATTTAACTATGTAAAGACATTTGTTTATTATAAAAAGATAAAATGTTGAAACAGAAACCTGTCATTGAAATATTAGGTTTCTACATTGTGTACCTACTGAGATGCATAACATTGAAATTGTACAGGGTCTCTTTAAGAGTGTCAAGTTTGTGAGTGACGACATGCAAGAGATCATTCATTCATTGGTGTGATCCTTGATCTCCTGAAGAAGCTATCGCTTTTCCTTTCTTTCTGTGCGTCCAAATGTTTAGTGGATGTAATGGTAAAGCAAGCAGGTTGTTAGCTAGCTAGATAATGAAGTAACATGACTAAACAAGGTGGAAACAAATGCCCGAACAAGGTGTAAACGTTCATGGTTTATGAATGTAAAATGCAGCCCGCCAATCCATGATGGGAAGAAACAAATATTGCGGCAGTAGTATGGGTCATATCTTTTTACCTGTTTGTGCTTGAAACAGTCAGTTTTCTCTGTTGTAATGATGGTGCAGCCATGACAGTAGCGAATATGTGCTTGGTTTTTTCTCTAGGTCACTCGGGAACGACAGTACATCGAAGCCTAATCATTACAACAATTATTATCTGGGTGTTTTTTTTCCTAGGTGCACTGGTGCTCCCAAAATAAAATATCAGGTCGCACAGAAAAATATTTACAGTAGGAGCATATGCAACCAAAATGGTCACCCTTTAGAGCCCTGGTCTCAGCATAATTTCATGGAATTGCCCCTTTCTTTGCTCTGTCGAGCAATCATATCGTCACATTAATAAGCTCTGAATATTAAATCTGCCAGGAGAGAAGGAGAGCCTACTGAAGGAGCCAGATCTACTGAGTATCAACTTCTGCCTTTGGCTCTACTGTGGTGTGTAGGCAATCCACTCCACTTCATGATCTCTTCTGCTTCACAGAGTACGTTAAGCCAAGGCAGGCATCTTGTTGGCGATTCCCCTTCTCACGTTGTAGTACACTTCAGGCGCACTACATTGAAGGACACTTCTACCGACTAAACCCTCAATCTCAGATGGTTTTCTACCCAGCCTTCTCTTGTATGACACCAATTAAAAAATTAACTTTCAAAAGGAGTGATAGATCTACTAACTGCAGTATACAATACGACCAGCCGCCATCTTTGCTCTTACCTCGTAGGACCAGACGCACTGCACGCCGGCAAACCTCCGCACACAGCGGCCCACCTCAACGTCCTCGTGCGTGGTGTACATCTCCTGCAGACACTGGCCGATGTGGGGCACCATCCGGCGCAGCACCTCGCGGCTCATGATCACGCCGGGGCCGCCCATGCAGAAGTTCTCGCCGGGCTCCAGCGCCAGCTTGCCCAGCTCGTCGCGGGCGCCCATGCCCGTCTGGCCCAGGAAGAGGGCCTCGCTGCTGTTGAGAGAGCGCAGGAAGCTCTCCAGACGCTCGCTCTTGATGTACACATCATCGTCGGCCCGCATGAACCACTCGTATTGGTCCAGGTAGTGGTCGTGCATGTACTTGAGCATCATGAAGGACTTCTTCTGCGGCGGGTACGAGTCGTCCACGTTGCGCAGCGCCACGATGGGGATGGGGATGGTGGTGTCCGAGCCCTCGCTGGAGAAGAACTCCACATGGCCCGGGATGGTCTGAGCCCACGTTCTAAATAGAGAGAGACACGGGCAGAGGGCGGCAGAGGTCAGGTACTCGATAGGATGGAGAGCAGGGGTAGAGTTCTAACACATACACACATATCTGGGCCCACGGAGGACATAGATAGACAGTCCCATGTGGCTCAGTTGGTAGAGCATGGCGCTTGCAACGCCAGGGTTGTGGGTTCGATTCCCACGGGGGACCAGTACGAAAATGTATATACTCACTACTGTAACAGCGTCTAATAAATGACTAAAATGTAAAATTAAACAGATGAGCGACATGTAATAGCACGGCATAACTTGGGTACTAATATGTATTTACAAGAGGTTCACAGACAGACTTGAGCCCACTAAATACCCAACTGAGCACAGTTAAAGAACTGTGTTTGAATGGGGATCTAGTAATTAACTAACAACTGAGACTAAAAAGCAGGCCTGCTTTCCACGATCTGCACTGAAAATAAACTAAATGGGACTTTACTTTGGGCCCAAAATAAAGACATGGGAGTGGATGTAAAATACAGTGTTAGATATCTCCTTCTCAGGACTATCTCTAGACGTTCATCCTGATTGGTCCATTGAAAGGACATTCGAGGGAGACTAAATAAACTACTCTACTAATGAATCTGATTGAATACAGATATCCTTGTATGTCTTTGCAGATGTGCAAGCACATTTCCCCTTAATTATATTCAATCTTCCACATGACTGGACCCATGAAAAGATATCCCTGTTGAGTCTGCAGGCTTTCTTCTCCGTCCAACCCCTAATTTCATAAAACCTTCAGCTTCACATTCACAGCATTTCAGTGGGGCCTAGATGAAAGACATTTCAGGGCTAATGATATTAACTCTTTCCAACAAGACATCTCTACATTTAGAGCTATCCTAATAGCATCACTGCTAGTCTACAACGAAACACTGACAGAAACCCCTCACAATTGGAGATCGCAATGGCTCCATCCAAGATTACTCAATGGAACTAAACTAGCCTACCAAAGAGCCTATGCAGCTCATCTGAAGGCAAAACCAACACTACAGAATGGTACAGCTCAATTGTGAAGCGAATGTGTTTAGAGTTGGCAAAGGCGTGGAAAACTGAACATTACATTTGGCCTACTGAAGTATGATCTTTGTAGGGTAAATGTGGGTGTGAATGTTGAGAGCATGTTATAACATAGGCCCTGTAACAAAGACTTCTACATTTCACTTACGACAAGTTGTAGTGACTGTATATAATCTATAACGGTATATCCAAAAAGGTTTTGTCTTTACAGCTGATAGCACATGACCTGCCTAACGTTGAGGTGATTAATAGCTTACAAGAAAAAGGAATATCATAATAGAGATACCGCAGGCACACATGGCATCGACACTCTGTTAAAGGGTGACAAGCAACATTTGTATCGATTACATTTGTAACAATTTTGCAGAAGACTGAAGCAACTCGCGAGAGTAGGCAACATTGTTGCAATTCGGCATCCCTATTTCCCAGAAAACTTGCAACAATATTTATCTTTCAGTGTTCATGTAAAAATGTAGGCTGACAATTTCAGAATGGGGAGCGGAATGAGCAGAACTGACGTGTACAGAAACCCTGAGACAGAAAAAACTAATAGCTTAAAATGGTAGCTTGTTAAAAAGAAAAAATCAACATCCTTCCTTTTCTACACATACCTATGTGCCGCGATGGCGCGGTTATTCAGGTACTTCTGGGCGGTCATGACGCCGACGTAAAGGAAATTGTTGGACCTCGGAACTGGCTTCTCCGTCGCCGAAAATCCGTTATCTTGCGGGGGCCACAATACCCCACCGTATTCTCCCCTCAAACCCCCGTTCAACCCGCAACCGGCTGGGTTCGCCTTGCGTTTCTGACCGGATTTCTTCAACTCCGTAGCCTTCGGCAATATGAGTCTGGAAGCCAGGGTGAACCCGACAACCAGCCCCAACAGAACACTAAACCATGCTCTTCGGCTTCGACCTGCCATTCCCCAAAACTTGACCCAACTCTGATTTGCCTCGTAGCCTATTCTCGCTGTTGCCAACACAGCGTCTTTGTAAAGCAATATCGGTTAAATTGTTTCTCCCTCCTCATAAAAACGGGGTTAACTCGCTCTCATGGTAGGAAGCCTCTTTCTCCTCCAACCCGCTTTTGCTCCCGTTGTAAGCTGGCTGCTGCATACGTAGCAGTCTCCATAAACCCACCACCTGAACATACACTCCTCTCTTCATGTGGCCCTTCTAATCAGCAAGCATTCCGTCGCTATCAATAAACGACCTTCAACTAAATGTATGGTTTCTTCTTCGCCCCGAGACGCGTAGCCAACCCATTCTTTCCACTACCTCGCCATTGTGAGAATGTCGAAAACGCTTAGTAGCGTCGCGGCTTAACTGTGTGATTTGACCTAGTAGATACCCCGTAGGAAAGCTCTGACTGGCTGTGGTGTGTGATTACGCAGTGGTCTCATCTTTTTTTCCTTCCAGTATTTGACGCACAAGTCTGATCACAAGCTGAGTTCCCCGGAGTGATGAGCTGGTGAAAGTGAGAGACCATGCATGCAGACAGAAAAGTACAGATCAAGCATTGTTGAACCTTGAAATTAAACGGCAGCCGAATTAATATGCGGCACTGATCGTGAAATGAAAAAGCAATTTCTGAGAAATCATAATGGACTAGGCCAACTACATAATGCTCTATAACTCACTTAATGTAAATGGTGTGCAGAAAATGAACATAAGGTTTATAATGATTGTATAAAATGCATATCAATTTAAGAGCAAGACTACAACAATAATTGAAATCAGTGCGATCTTACCCATACCCAAGACAGTTTAGAAACTCTGTGCCCATACCGTTATGATTGTGGCTTCATTTACATTACACTGCCTCCATCCGGTGGACAACACGGAGATGGCAGGTGTATAATTATGTCACTGGACCATTAAATTAGCCATTGTGTGTCGTCACATACTCAGCCTCCCCATCAAACATCACAGATACAAAGACAACTTATCTATAATATCTTTATTGTGATAAAAATGGTGCAGTTCAGTTTATTTCTTGACCCCCAATATATTTGGGGCAGAAAAGAGCTATTGTCAGAATTTCAATAACTAAAATTGTTTGATGATCATTGATCTTCCAATACATAACACGATGACTACGGTTACATCTGATTTATGTAATAGTATAACAAGCAGTACGGTACACAGCAGTACTAAAGCCATCTGGCTAGCATCTACTCTCGCAACATGAAGCCTTGTTAGACGGCACAAAATACAAAATAAAATAAAAAAACATATACACACTGTTACTCTGAAAGTCATCAGCCAAACCCACTGGCACAGGTGCCATTTACGGGAATAGCATCATTAGAAACTGTCCTTCTCAGAAGGCCTTCTCATGTGTTCTTAAATAAGATGATTCAATAAGCCAAAATTTGAAAGTGGAAACAAGACAATTGTTTTCAACACTGGTTAGTTTGAAGTTGTCCAAATGCATTAAAACAGAAAGGATTCATTTTTATCATGTGGCAACACATTGTATTTTGGACAATGCTAATATTACTGATGCAACATGATCTAAAACATACACAGTAGCGAAACCAGTTGAATCATTTTTTTCTTTTTTACCAATTCTGAAACCCAAACACAGAGTTACAAACAACAGATATATTTAGATCAATAACTAAGAGGGCTTTGAGAAGAACAACATATTGATTTAGATCAATAACTAAGAGGGCTTTGAGATTGCTGGCAGCTTCCTTCAGTAGGTCAGTGTGTGTGCCTATGACGGGTCGGGTCAGGGGTCAAAGATCAGGGGTCAGAGTTCACAGGTCACCTCAGAGTAGGCACAAGTCACCCCTAGCCACAGATACACAGATCCGGGGTTAAGGGGGCGAGGTCTAACCCGAGCCTGTGGCTCTGACCTCCTTTAACCTCATCCACCGCCAGCCGACGGCCCTCTCCTTCCTGGTCTCCACGCACAGGATCCACCTCCCTCTCCGCTCAGGGGATTAAAGCCTGAAATACAGACAGCAGGGCAGAATGTAGGCTACTGGCTCAGAGAGGAGATGGAGGACGCCAGCATCACCTACCTACTACTTAATCCTTAAATGAGCAACACGTCACATTTTAGCCATTTTCTTTTTAAAGACACTGCTTAGAAATCCCCCCAAAAGCTTAGTACTGCTTCTTACCAGATCATAATTAAAAAAACATCAGTTTCAAGGATTGATTGACATTTTGTATCGCTAATGTTTTTGAAACAAACATTTGGGAGTCCCATAGGGCGGCGCACAATTGGCCCAGCGTCGTTCGGGTTTGGCTGGGGTAGGCAGTCATTGTAAATAAGAATTTGTTCTTAACTGACTTGCCTGGTTAAATAAAGGATAAAAAATATATATGTTTTTGAAATACAAAACATGAGCAATATTAGCTGTTTTCCTGTATCGTAATACAGAAAGTTGTACACACAACTGGCAAGACCAGCTAGTTGCAGTACAAAGCTACTTTGCTGCACTGCGCAGTGTTCAAAAATGGTTTTTTTCTTTTGTGGATTTTGTTCCTTCATTACTACTGGTGTGTACTTTCTATTTGTAGGTGGAAATGTGACATGTATAACCTTTGAAACGGTTTCAGTAAGAATCACAGTGCTTCTTATTTACAGCAAGATCAGTGGCTTACATGCATGAACATGAAAGTTGCTCATCATTGCATTGATGCATAAATGGATCTAGTAGGATTCAGAACCTGTTTAATTACTGATTGATTACTTTAAGAGTGAGCATGATGTCTTACATGTTCACATGAATAGAGATGTGAGTAATTAACCAATTACAATACTGCTCTCATCATGAAATATGTCAACATACCACTGCTCCGTAGGGGCTTCTTGTCAGTCTTTGATTTCAACACTGTAGTCGATGTGCTGACCTCTTCAGTGTTCTGAAATGTTACATCATAATAACAACAATAATTATATTGAGCTATTTTCATTTACAGACAAGAAACCTCAAAGTGCTTACATGAAACCCATTAACAAATCTGCGACTTCTGAGAAATATGTCTGAGACAGGAGTTTCTTCATGGTCAGGATGGACATGGTCAGGAAAAAGTCTGGGTGCTAATCATGACTCATCATCACAGGCAGGAGTTTTTTCAGACCCCGTGTCCTGACCATGGAAAACTCCTGGCTTGGCTATAATATCTATCAAATGCTGCATTTACTTATGGGTGGTCCTGTATGGCTCCGTTGGTAGAGCATGGCGCTTGCAATGCCAGGGTTGTTTGTTCGATTCCCAGGCCCACCAATATGTAAAATGTATGCAGGTATGACTACGAGTCACTTTGGATGAAAGCGTCTGCTAAATGGCATAAGTTATGTAATGTATGTTATTTAGGCCTACGATAGAGAACGCAGCTTACCTGGACTGTCTTTGCCTGTCCTCTGTAACTCCTCCCCTCTTTCATGCTGTCATACATCTCAATTTTTTGTCGTCTCTTCTCCTCCTCCAGCTATCACACGGTAAACAAAAGACAAGTACCAAAAGTCTTCAAGATCAGATTTGGCAGGGACAATGGGCAAACTGGTTTGTGGTGCCTGGGGTTTCAGATCTGTGTTAAAGGCCCAGTGGAGTCAAAAACGTGACTTTTCTGTGTTTTACATATACACTACCGGTCAAAGGTTTTAGAACACCTACTCATTCAAGGGTTTTTCTTTATTTGTACTATTTTCTACATTGTAAAATAATAGTGAAGACATCAAAACTATGAAATGACACATATGGAATAATGTAGTAACCAAAAAAGTGTTAAACAAATAAAAATATATTTTATATTTGAGATTATTCAAATAGCCACCCTTTGCCTTGATGACAGCTTTGCACACTCTTGACATTCTCTCAACCAGCTTCATGAGGTAGTCACCTGGAATGCATTTCAATTAACAGGTGTGCCTTCTTTAAAGTTAATTTGTGGAATTTCTTTCCTTCTTAATGCATTTGAGCTAATCAGTTGTATTGTGACAAGGTGGGGGGGTAAAGGACCAGGTCCATATTATGGCAAGAACAGCTCAAATAAGCAAAGAGAAATGACAGTCCATCATTACTTTAAGACATGAAGGTCAGTCAATCCGGAAAATGTCAAGAACTTTAAAAGTTTCTTCAAGTGCAGTCGCAAAAAACATCAAGCGCTATGATGAAACTGGCTCTCATGAGGACCGCCACAGGACTGGTAGACCCAGAGTTACCTCTGCTGCAGACGATAAGTTCATTAGAAATTGCAGCCCAAATAAATGCTTCACAGAGTTCAAGTAACAGACACATCTCAACATCAACTGTTCAGAGGAGACTGTGTGAAAAACCCTTCAATGAGTAGGTGTTCTAAAACTTTTGACCAGTAGTGTATATTTCCACACTATGAGGTTGGAAAAATACTGTGAAATTGTGAAAACGATGATAATGGCCTTTTAGTGTAAGAGCTGTTTGAAAAGACCGCCTGAAATTTCTGCCTGTTTTGGTGGGATGGAGTTTTGGCTTGCCTGGTGACATCACCAGGCATTAAATTAGTTAATAGACCAATAATTAAGAGCTCCAAACCTCTCTGCCAATTACAGATCGTTTTCAGTTTTCCCCTCCCAACTCAGACCACTCCCAGACAGTCCTAGCAAAATTCTTGATTGAGAAATTGCTCTTTGCTAAGAAGCCATGGTCTATCTATGGTCCGTCTATGTATGGTCCATCTATGTGAAAGGTGTCACCTTTTACCTGTTGTTGTTTCAGCTTGAAGAGGGCCGCCTTGGCATCCAGCTCCTCCTGCATTCTTCTCCTGGACGCCTCCAGTGCCTCTTGTCTCCTCACCACTGCATTGGGATCTGCCAGATTAAAAAAATAAAGATTGGATGATATTACTGACTCCATAAATTCCATTGCATTCCGAGATTCCGTTCCTGATGTGTCAGTCACCTTGTTGGAATGGGAGCCGGCTCTAGCCTGTGAGTGCCAGTTGGTTTCTGCTTTAGAAAGCTTGTCATCGTTTTGAGAATAAGTGGCATTGTTGTAGCTGCAGCAAGAATGCTCATGTCCTAGGTGCGTGTGCGTGCATGCGTGTCTGTCTGCGGTGTATGTATCTATGTATGTGTGTGTGACTAAATGTACTTGTCAATCTCAAAGTGACTTCCTTGGTTAAATAAAAAAAAACGATTGGTTACAGCCACTCACCTTGCACCGCTCCAGAAGGCGAGCTGCTCTGTCCCTGGCTGGCTCTCCTCTTGCTCAGGTGCTGTACCACCAGGTAGACCCCCACACACATGAACAGCAGATACCATCCATATTCTGCCACCAATGGTCCGACTGTGGACAGGAAGAGAAATTATGGGTTACTGATAGTATTTTTAGGGCCGGTTCCAGGCATAAGTGTCATAAGCGGCTGCTTAGGGCCCCTGGCTGCTTAGGGCCCCTGGAACTCAGACGGGGTCTCAACTTACTATTGAGTGTAAGAATAGTAGAATACATCAGGTGCAATTTCAAAATTCCGTTGTGCATCAGCAGCTTTTCTCTTTTAGCCACGTCAGCTAACAATTTTCAGATTTGTAGTTAGCCTAAACTATCTAAACGAGTAGTAATCATGTCCGAATACCAAGCAGGGCACCTGCCCAGGGGCCCTGACCTCCAGGGGGCCCAGATGGATTTTGTTAGTCATTCAAACTCATATAATATTAACATGGCATAATTCATTACAAAATGTGTATAATTGCAGGAAATTGCTTTAAAACTGCAAAGATGTTGATCCACCCCATGGCAAAATTGGTAAAATTGCAGGAAATCAGCTGTGAAACTACAAATGTATCTCTCTGTCCCATGGCAAAATGAGTAGAATTGCATTAATTTTATTGTAAAATTGCAAAGTTCTCTCCCCCACATGGAAAAGTGTAGAATTGCAGAAAACCTGCTGTAAAACGGCAACATTTTCTCTACACCCCTTGGCAAAATGTGCAGAATTGCAGGAGATTTACTTTAAACATTGTATTTTTCTCTCCACTGTCAAGAGGTGGGCCACTAAAATGTTTTGATGTGAGGTGGGCGGCCCCCCAACAAAATCTTGCTTAGGGCCCTCAAAAGGCTAGAACTGGCCCTGAGTACAGTGCATTTGGAAAGTATTCAGACCCCTTGAGTTTTTCGATATTTGTTTAGTTATAGCCTTATTCTAAAATGGATTACATTGTTTTTTCCCCCTCATCAATCTAGTCACTAAACCTCGTAATAGAAGAAAAAAGTGGTAGAAAGATTGTTGTGATGATAATAGTTTATTTTATAAAATTTAAATTAAATAATATTTGCAGCCATTCATGGACAGTTTTGTATAGGTCACACAAAAAAGCATTGGATATGAAATGCTCCAGGAATCAAATAATTTTGACATTTTAGTATTGTGCACATATGGTAGGGGGACTCAACTCACAAACGCATCATATTTTGTCTATGTAGAGTAAGTTGATGGCAAGAACCTTCAACTAGTAGGCATAAACCACCTGAATATTGATAATTATTAGATTTTTCTTGAAGGTTGGGTGATTGAGACATTAATTGTTATAGCAATAACATTTTCAAACACCCAGCACTTAGGAAACAGAGCAACTTGAAAAATGATCAAACTATTAATTTCCTCTTGTTTGACCTTGCCCGAGATGAAAGGAAATATGAATTATCCATAAGCACATGGACTGTCAACCCTCCTGGAGAGCAAGCAGGATTTTCTTCCAGCCCTATTTTAAAGAGATTTTCACCCAAATTACAAAATACTAAAATGTTTGTGTCCTTACCTTGAAAGCAGTCTATGGACAAGGAGACTGCAATCTATGATTTGGTTACCCACTGCTATTAACCATTAATATTAATATTAGAATTTCCTGTGCAGAGCCTTGGTGTTGCGGAAGGTGTTGCATACTTTCCACCTGAGAACAGGGATCAATCCCTGCTTCCAACCTCCCCACTATTTCTCACATTTGCCTGTCTCCCCATCTCATTTCATTACTGTCTGAATAGTGTCAAACCACCTAAAAAATGTGTTTAAAATATTAGCATAATTTAAATTTCAGCCCCCCAAAATCTCAAAGTAACAAAGTCATCAGATTTTGAGTGTTCATTCAATTTTCAAAGCATCCTGAATACACCTGACCTGTGTTTTATTTTTTTTTGGGTCATAGGCCTAAGCCATGTCAAAATACGTAGAATTGTAGGACATTTAAAACAGTAAAATGGTTCTCCCATCTAGGGTTGTGCCAGGGGGAAATGAAATTCACATAGCAAATCTCACTCCAAGCATTCTTCAAAAGTTGGCAGCCCTGTCAATGAATGATGTGTCTCTGCATTTAGTTATTTTGCTAGCTAGCTACTGTAGCTAGCTATCTTAGCCTACACTAGCTAAGCTACAACCACTGCTACAACGTTAGCTAGCTAGCTGCATTATTAGCTTTAGTATTTGAAGGATATCTTGCCAGGCCAGCTAGGCTTGGTAAACAAGCCAGAAAACTGACAGATGTGCAGCTGATATTAGCTAGCGAATTTACCCGTTTGTTGCAGGAAACTTAAATCCTGGTTTTCAAGGGGTGTATTCTGTATTTCTGGTCCACCCTCGTCCTCAATGGTAACATCGTCATCCATTTCTAAACGTATTGGTGACTATAGTCCTCTAATTCTGCGTTTCAATGTCACCACAGCTCCAACTAGCTACTTTTCCATGCTTCGTGAGTTGACAAAAACGCAATTTCCTGGTCTATTTCTAAACAAAACAACGCCAGTAAAGATGACGTGGAAGCCTCTCGTGCTTCTGAGCAAGACACCAGTCACACAGTAGGTGGCGGCAGAGTCCAATAAATGTATCCTAGCAAGCTTAACTAGAAGTCAATACACACTAACTTAGTTTTTTCAAAAAGCGCTACACTTATCACAAAGTCCTGCCACTTTTCATTCTATAAACTGGAAGGCAAAAATTAAGCATAGACCCGACATGACCTGTGAGGCCAGTACAGTTCACTCCACAAGTAGCCTACCCATCCACATTGTAGCACAGTGTATACAGTCAGTTTCTTTCAAATAACATTTAATTTAATTTGTCATGCTTTGTAAGCAACAGGTGTAGACTAACCGTGAAATGCTTACTTACGGATCATTTTCCAACAATGCAGAGTTAAAGATAAAAATAAAATAGAAATAGTGACACAAGAATAATTACACAGTGAAAAACAATAACAAGTAAAAATAGCATGGCTATATACATGGAGTAGCAGTACCGAGTCGATGTGCAGGTAGCTATGTACATATAGGTAGGGGTCAAGTTACTAGGCAACAGGATAGATAAGACAGTAGCAGCAGCGTATGTGGTGAGTGTGAAAGTGTGTGTGAATGTGTGTATGGCGTCAGTATGCATGTCTGCGCATGTTATGTGTGTGTGTATGTGTGTGTTGGGGTATCAGTGTAAGCATGTGTGAGTGTGTGGGTGGAGTCCAGTGTGTGTGCATAAAGTCAGTGCAAGAGAGTTAGTGCAAAAAATGGTCAATGCAGGTAATCCGGGTAGCCATTTGATTAGGTATTTAGCAGTCTTCTTTATCAGTCTTATGGTTTTGGGGGTAGCTTTTTAGGGTCCTGTTGGTTTCAGACTTAGTGCACTGGTAACACTTGCCGTGCGGCAAAAGAGAGAACAGTCAATGGCTTACGTGGCTGGAGTCTTTGAAAAGTTTTTGGGCCTTCCTCTGACACTGCCTGGTATAGAGGTCCTGGATGGCAGGGTGCTTGGCCCCAGTGATGTACTGGGCCGTACTCACCACCCTCTGTAGCGCCTTGCAGTCGGGTGCCTTGAAGTTGCCGTATAAAGCTGTCATGCAGCCAGTCAAGATGCTCTCAATGATGCAGCTGTAGAACTTGTTCAGGATCTGATTGCCCATGGACATATTTTTTAGTCACCTGAGGGGGAAGAGGTGCTGTCTTTCCTGAGCTTGGTGATGAGCTTGGAGGGGACTACAGTGTTGAATGCTGAGCTGTAGTCAATTAACAGCATTCTTACCTTTTGTCCAGGTGGGTGAGGGCAGCGTGGAGTGCAATAGAGATTGCATAATCTGTGGATCTGTTGGGGCGGTATTCAAATTGGAGTGGGTCCAGGGTGTCAGAGATGATGGTGTTGAATTGAGCCATGACCAGCCTTTCAAATCATTTCATGGCTATAGATGTGAATTCTACGGGGCGATAGTCATTTAGGCAGGTTACCTTGGCGTTCTTCGGCACGGGGACTATGGTGGTCTGCTTGAAACCAGTTGGTATTACCGACGGGTTCAGGGATAGGTTGAAAATGTCAGTGAAGACACGGTCCTCATGAGAGCCAGTTTCATCATAGCGCATTATGGTTTTTGCGACTGCACTTGAAGAAACTTTCAAAGTTCTTGAAATATTCCAGATTGACTGACCTTCATTTCTTAAAGTAATGATGGACTGTGGTTTCTCTTTGCTTATTTGAACTGTTCTTGCCATAATATGGACTTGGTCTTTTACCAAATAGGGCTATCTTCTGTATAACCCCCCTACCTTGTCACAACACAACTGATTGGTTTAAACGCATTAAGAAGGAAAGAAATTCCACAAATTAACTTTTAAGAAGGCACACCAATTAATTGAAATGCATTCCAGGTGACTACCTCATGAAGCTGGTTGAGAGAATGCAAAGAGTGTGCAAAGCTGTCATCAAGGCAAAGGGTGGCTATTTGAAGAATCTTAAATATAAAATATATTTGGATTTGTTTAACACTTTTTTGGTTACTACATGATTCCGTATGTGTTATTTCATAGTTTTGATGTATTCACTATTATTCTACAATGTAGAAAATAGTAAAAATAAAGAAAAACCCTTGAATGAGTAGGTGTTCTAAAACCTTTGACCGGTAGTGTATGTAACCAAATAAGAGAATCATTACAACACTAATGTAAAAACTATATTGTGTGCCTGTGCGTGTGGGCTGTGGGGGAGAGAGAGACAAAGAGAGAGAGGGAGACAGAGTTAAAATTGGGGTCTTCATATTCAGAGCTCATTACATTTCATAACAATCTACCCAATACATTCAGTGTGTTCCCTCAGGCCACTACTCCACTATCACATATTTACAATACAACATCCATGTCTACATGTGTGTAGAGTGCGTGTCTTATCATGTGTGTGTGTCTCTTCACAGTCCCCGCTATTCCATAAGGTGTATTTTTATCTGGTTTTTAAATCTGATTCTACTGCTTGCATCAGTTACCTGATGTTGAATAGAGTTCCATGTAGCCATGGCTCTATGTAGTACTGTGCGCCTCCCATAGTCTGTTCTTGACTTACGGATTGTGAAGAGACCTTTGGTGGCATGTCTTGTGGGGTATGCATGGGTGTCCAAGCTGTGTGCTAGTAGTTTAAACAGACACCTCGGTGCATTCAGCATGTCAACACTTCTTACCAAACAAGTAAATGTTTAAATTTTTTGTCATTTAGCAGACGCTCTTATCCAGAGCGACTTACAGTTAGTGCATACATTTTTTATACTGGCCCCCCATGGGAATCTAACCCACAACCCTGGCATTGCAAAAGCCATGCTCTACCAACTGAGCTACATCCCTGCCGGCCATTCCCTCCCCTACCCTGGACGACGCTGGGCCAATTGTGCGCCGCCCCATGGGTCTCCCGGTCGCGGCCAGCTACGACAGAGCCTGGATTCTAACCAGGATCTCTAGTGGCACAGCTAGCACTGCGATGCAGTGCCTTAGACCACTGCGCCACTCGGGAGATAGTGATGAAGTCAATCTCTCCTCCACTTTGTGCCATGAGAGATTTACATGCGTATTATTAATGTAAGCTCTCCGTGTACATTTAAGGGCCAGCCGTGCTGCCCTGTTCTGAGCCAATTGTAATTTTCCGAGGTCCCTCTTTGTGACACCTGATCACAGGACTGAACAGTAGTCCAGGTGTGACAAAACTAGAGCCTGTAGTACCTACCTTGTTGACAGTGTTGTTAAAAAGACAGAACAGAGCTTTATTATGGACAGACTTCTCCCCATCTTAGCTACTGTTGTATCAACGTGTTTTGACCATGACAGTTTACAATCCAGGGTTACTCCAAGCAGTTTAGTCACCTCAACTTGCTCAATTTCCACATTATTTATTACAAGATTTAGTTGAGGTTTAGGGTTTAGTGAATTATTTGTCCCAAATACAATGCTTTTAGTTTTTGAAATATTTAGGACTAACTTATTCCTTGCCACCCATTCTGAGACTAAATGCAGCTCTTTGTTAAGTGTTGCAGTGATTTAACTCGCTGTAGTAGCTGACGTGTATAGTGTTGAGTCATCTGCACATATAGACACACTGGCTTTACTCAAAGCCAGTGGCATTTCATTAGTAAAGATTGAAAAAAGTAAGGGGCATAGACAGCTGCCCTG
>NW_025533968.1:0-55000 GCF_020615455.1 Coregonus clupeaformis
GAATTGAGGTGTGGAAATATGGTTGTTTGTTCATTTCAGTTGGTTTATGGATCTGTGTTCAGGTTGCATTGCATCAAAAGTGTAAATACCCCAACTTTTCCTGAAACATTAAAGCGTTTAATCCTGGATCACAACTCACTGTGCAACTGATTTGGCATGTGAGAGGAGCAGGAGAAGTGTGTTGAGGTATACAAAAGTGATAGAGCTGACTGTCAGAAGTATTGAGGTAGGACAGGTGAGCGGCTGCTACAGAGCCCCTGGCTGTGGCTCCTGCAGCTCTTGGAGCTGCTACCATTTTCTCCTGACTTAGGCTGAGCGGAGTAGCGGAGAGCGCCAGAAGTCCCGTGTGCAGAGGGGGTGTTTGACGGCGTGCTGTGGGGACGGAGATGGAGAATAGGACAAAGGGTCTGACTTCATCCTTGTCAACATCATGTTTTGCGTTGTGTCATCACCGTTATCTTTGAGGTGTGGTCACTTTTCTGTCTCTTGGTGGGCTCCCTCTTACATGGCCCTTTCTGAAACATGCTGAGAGAGAGAGAGAGAGAGAGAGAGAGAGAGGCGAGAGAGAGAGAGAGAGAGAGAGAGAGAGATTAATACATGTACAAGGGACCAAGGAGAAGAGAGATGCATACAGAAGAGAATGAGAGCGAGAGGAAGACAGAGGGCCAGGTGGCTGCGTTGAGAGGCAGATTAATGCCTGTCAGCCGCACTGTGTTGTCAGGGCAGGGCCGGGATGTGCACACTGACCACGTCAAACAGAACACCTTTACACTGACCATCTCAGATGCTCATAAAGATGCGCCTAATGCCCTCCTGTTTTTATGCAGGCGATTATCTGAATCATTAAATAAATACATCTGATGTCAGGAGAGCGCACGCCAATAACACCGTTAGTCAGCGTTCTCTCCTAAGGACCGCAGATCATAATGAGATGAGACAAGCAGAAAAGGTAGGCCCTATAAATGACAATAAACAACCCTGCCATCTGCCCTATCCCCATAAAACAAAGCCCCCTTTTCACTCCAGCACCATTGGAGGAGAGAGATTGTCTCTGGTGGGCTGCCTGCAATGCGTGCTGCCGCATGTGATGTGTACTGATTGCAACGCTCTGAGCATGCTGTCTCCCCAGAGAGGAAGAGGCGAAGCGGGAGGATTTCTCACCCAAAATCTGTTCGCGTGAGATAAGCCAATTTTGTTGGCAGAGTCTATGAGCCAATTACGCCGAGGCTTATTTAATTGAATGAAGTTTCAAATATTTAGTCTGTTACAAATGTACTGATATTAGTGGATGCATTCGACGCTTTGAGAAAAACTACTTTGTTGTGCCTGTTTGTTTTACATGCGTATCTGCCCTCTCGTTGACCTGATCGCTGCCTTCAATCATTAAGGACATGTATTTCCATTGTTTAGAGCAATCACTGTTATCTTTATAATGAATTATCTTTGGTCTCCCTACTTATCACTTGAGCTCCATGGGTGTTTTTCACTCATCTAGCCTATCTTAACAGTTGTTCCTCTCTGCATAGTTTGGTTCAGAGATGACTGAAAACAACTCAAATAAGAATGTGTGAGCAGTTGGCTGGTATTTGGTAGTTAGTGTTGTCTCTGTATGGTGGTGTTCAAAATCACAGGAGGTTGGTAGCACCTTAATTGGGAGAGACGGGCTGGTATTTGGTAAAACGGAATCAGTGCAGATGATATCAAATACATCAAACACATGGTTTGATACCATTCCCATTAGCCGTTCCAGCCATTGTTATGAGCAATTCTTCCCTCACCAGCCTCCACTGTGATGGATTATAAAATAATGAGGTGCTTGCGCACACACACAGCTAAATTACTACAATTTCCGTTGTGATGCATTCATAGTTAACAATGACCTAACTATTGTTTGCCTCGAAAACAGCTTTTCCTCCTTGAATGAGCAAAGTACTCTCAGGGTAAACAAACAAACACACATGCACGTTTGGGCACACACACACACACACATACAGAAACACACACTTCTACATGAGCCATTAGAGACAGCATGAGGCACCTGCTCCCTAAGTGGCCAATGTCAAAATCACCAAGCCACTGGACAAAATTTCCCAGATCCTAATCTGCGACTGAAATAATGAAAAGGAGGACCGGGGGGAGAAGAGCAGAGGTAATGCAGATGATGTCACAGACCGGCTCGGTGATCCAGAACTGGTTAGCTGAGGGCCTCATCTTTGTCGTTTCTCTTCAGTGCGTTTTTCCACGTTTTTGTCATTCCTCCTGTTTCACCTGCTGTTCATCTCTGCAGTCAAAAGCAGATCAATGCCCAGATGGCTCAGCTTCTCTCTTCTCGTCCAATGTCTTAAAACAACCCGTCAATTTCAGGCCTAGCTTCTCCTCCTCTCCCTGTTAACCGATCTCCACCACCGGTTATGTCACGACTCCAGTAAAACAGACTCTTCGTTACGGTTTGGGAAGGGGGATCTGGGGGCGAGGAGGAGAGGGAGAGAAGTGGATTTTTCTTAGTCTGGCCGGCTGCCCTGTCATCCTCCTATCCAATGGTTACATCTTGTAATTTCCCCCGTTCACCGACGTCTCGCATCCCACACAATCAATCTCCCTGTGCGGTTGCCATGTCAGTGCCTTCTGTCCTGGTAGCTGTCTGGACTTCAGTCTGTCCGTCGGGTTCCTGTTTGTTACCACCAGTAATTGTTGATAGACTGTTGTTTTCCATTCAGACTGTACAATTCGCACTGCCCAGAAATACCAAAGAGGGCTACACCACATTAAGTCCTAGTTGACTGAATGGATAAATGTATCAATTGATTAAACGATTGAAGTAAACAAAATACAAGCACTTTGGCCAATGGTCAACAGCCCTTGACCTCCTCCTCATCCTCTATCCTCCTTACCTTCAATACAGCTGAGATAGAAAGGAAGAAAAATAGAGAGAGAGTTTCCCCCCTTTTTCGTGTCCAATATTCGTAAACGTTTGACATGGACCGGTTTTGATACCATAAATTAGGATGTAACTCCCTCCCTTCCCCTCTACCTTCCCCCTCCTCTGCCTACCCAGATTATACAATAAGAGGATGATCTTCATAAATGTGTCTGGATTAGACTTTTGGAGAAGTGTGACAGGAGTCACTTGTCTTGGAGGAAAGAGGCGTGAAATTATGATTGTGGGGTAGTCGTGTATAGGTTGAAATGAACAACAGAAGACCTTCAAAGTGTATCCCAGGGAACCCTTTCTTTGAGCTACTGGTTCACAAACCTACATTTTGTTAATGCAGACCTTTGATGGGCTTAAGCACTGAGCTTGTCCTTTTCTTAACCCTCTGTTTACAAACGTTGCAGTTACCGGGCTAGTTGCCGTAAGACACTTGACCACTGCTCCAAACTAATCTCCTTGCAACGTTCTACAGAGTTCACAAAAAGTGTCCACTGCTCCAACTTTGTATTCCTTGCTACACTGCAGTCCGAAACGATACTTCTCCTTGCTTCGTCACTGCTCCAACTTTGTATTCCTTGCTACACTGATCAAAACTTAGTTGTCCTGGCTTCGTCAATGCTACACCCTTTGTTTCCACTCACATTGTTTGAGGAACAAATGTCTTAAAAGAGACTTCCCAAATGGTGGTCTGTGTGGAAAAGTATTCCTTGAGGTGCTAAATTCCTAGGGATCAGTGAGAGAAGGCTTTAAATGCATTTCTGGACAGTTGTAATACAGTAGGCTAGATCCAGGCAACCCGACTCAAAGTAAAAGCAGTGCTAAACAGAAAGGTATAAGCATGATGTCAGTGCAAGTTGATAAGTCCTCGCTCAAATGACCTTCTTACAATGTAATGGAGTGTGAGATAGCTAAGAATGCGAACGTCAGACCTCTCTTCTTCAGGGAAAATTGCATTAGGCCTGCTGGTGGGCTGCTCAACGTGTTCGTCGTCTTTCCGTGCAGTCAGCGAGGGGAAACGGTTTTGCCACCACTCTATCCTACCTTTGCGCCCGCACTGTCATCCTATACCGCCCTCTCGTGCCAAGCACTGGTGCAGTAAGGGAGCTCTTTGCAGGAACCGTTTCCTGGAAGCGCTATTCGAACTCTCGCCACGCTCAAATATGCTTAGTCCGGCCAACCAAAGCCCTTATTTAGCATTCTGCCTTTTGAAGAGCGAGAGGAACTCCTCCTTTCCACCTGAAAAAGAAATGGGGTAGCATAATGTTGTCACATTACACGCACCAGTCAGCTCCCGGTGGACGTGTACCTTGGCAATGAAATGTTTACTAAAGTGGAAATCCGCTATTGTAGCTCGCTGCCTCACTCTTGCCTCAAGGCTGCAGGTGCAAAGACAGGCCAAGCACAGTTCTTGTTGGTTTTCATGAGGTTATTGTGCCTCGTATAGTGTTTGAGTGCTTTTCAAGTGGAATTGTGGATTATTTGGTGAGAGAAATGTCTTTGCAAATATGAAGGCACTGCGATACTGATGTTGTGTGTAAGGGTGTTTGTAGTTACAGATGTTGTGTTTGTGTGCATGAGGTGCTTTGCCTTCGGTGAGTGTGTTAGGCAGAGATGAGAGGGTGGGCTGAGCATAATGAAGCGTCCCGCTATTGGTGACTGATAATGCCACATCGCCGAGCTAATTACCTGCAACATTGCCTCATTAACCACAACAAGACGGCACCACCATCGGGCATTGGCCACAACACCCAGCCACATCACACTGTCTCTTCATCTCCTCTCCTCCGTCCCCTTCCCTCCTCTCTTCTTCCTGCTCTCATCCCTCCATCTTTTTAGATGGCCCTCATTTCGTTCCTCTACCACTCCTTCCTGTCTTTTCTCAGGACCGATTTTTGTTGACGGCCGTATTTTAATAATAAACCTTTGAAAGTAATCTTTTGTTGTTTTGTCTCAGCATTCCCTTCATCATTCCTCCTTCTCTCAAACTCTCTCTCCTCCTTCATCTCATCTCTATCTCTCTCTCTTCTTCTATTTTTTGTCTCCATATCAATCCGTCTGTCTGTCTGTCTGTCTGTCTGTCTGTCTGTCTGTCTGTCTGTCTGTTCCTTTCTAATATACTGTAGCTCTCTCTCCTACCATCTCCCTCCTTCTCCCATGTCTCACGTCTTTCTACAGTCACCTTCACACTCCATTCTGGAGCAGTTGGCTTCTCTCCCGCCATCTCTCTCTTCCCTCCATCCCTTTCTCCTCCATCCCTCTCTCCCTCCATCCTGCACATGTCCACTGCTTTCTCGCCTCTGGGCCATGCTTCCCCCCTGCGCTCCACTCGTTTATTTATGGAATATGCTGATGGGGCTAACCCAGGTATAGAAAAAGAATACCCCAGAGTACAAGGAAGAGAGGGAGGGAGAGATCAAGCGTGAGCGCGTGGGGCGAAAGATGGTGTAGAATGGAAGAGCGAAAGAGAGCGTACTATTAATCATTGACCTGTCATTTATCCTAAAATGCAAGCAACCATTCATCATGGACCGTGAAAAAAAAAGAAAAAAAGGGTTGAAAGAGAAAGAGAGCGAGGGAAAGTGTAAAAGTGTGTCATGAGGTTGGCAGAACATAATTGGGTCGAGTTGCAAATAAAAGTGGCTGAGTTAGTGCTGAGTTTGACTTTTGAGGTCGGGCACCATGCAGCCAAGCTGAGATCATCCCCAGCATGAGACTAATTTAATCCCTCAGAGAGAGATGAGGATAGAGGGATTTGAGGCGAACCCCAAGCCTCCGTTCCTCCCATGGGTGCCACACTCAGCTCTTCAAGCCGTTCCCTTACTAACGAAGGCCTAACTCAGCTCTTCAAACCGTTCCTTTACTACGTGAGGCCTAACTCAGCACTTCAAACCGATCCCCTTACTACGTAGGCCTAACTCAGCTCTTCAAACCGATCCCTTACTACGTAGGCCTAACTCAGCACTTCAAACCAATCCTTACTACGTAGGCCTAACTCAGCTCTTCAAACCGATCCCTTACCTCATAGGCCTAACTCAGCTCTTCAAACCGATCCCTTACTATGTAGGCCTACTGCATCACTCAAAAATATAATGCTAATCTTCTTCCTCCATAATACAACATGGAACTGTAATGATAAGGCCACGGACTACCACAGGGATCTTTATCAATGCTAAAGCTTCGGAAAAAGAGAACAGTCACAAAAAGTAAAAAAACAAAACAAAATAAATAAATAAATAATCCTCAGGGGAATGCGTCTGTCAATCTGTCATGAGGCATTTTATTTCACCGTTTTTCTACACCAGCTGGCTTTTGCTGTCAAAAAATGCATAACAGAAACAGAGAACTCGGATGATGACAGAGAGAAAGAGAAAAGAAGTGGACATGCCTGGCTGTCTCTCAGCGTGTTCCTCTGCTTAGTCGGAGTTAAGGACAATTCACTTGTAGGGTTAATGGAATCTGTCTCTGTCAGAAGAGGTGTGGGGAGAGGGGGTGGGAGGGAGAGGGGGTGGAGGGAGAGAGCAAGGGGAGAGAGAGAGAAAAGATAAGTGGACTCCCAAGGGACTCAGTGAGGGGACACTGAGCACATCGACTGAACACCACCACTGCAATGCGGCCAACGATCCTTCCCCTTAGGCTGAGCAGCAAAGTAGAACACAACACAGCAACAGAGAATACCTCAGACGCCGAGGTCCAACATATTAGTAGAACTGCCATAAGATTGTTTGCAAACACAAACAATATAGCAATATTTCACACCTCTGTAAATAATTTTGGGGGTTTATAATCAGGGTATCATAGATGTAGGCCTAACCTATGTCATGTAGTATTCATATTTCAAAAGTATTGATTAATTGTTAAATGCTTCAGATTCAGTAGCAACAGTGTAGTTACAGTATTATTTCAGATACTGTATGAGTCTAAGGGAGGTTGGTGGCACCTTAATTGGGGAGGACAGGCTCTGGTAATGGCTGGAGCGGAATTAGGTGGGAATGGTATCAAATACATCAAACACATGGTTTGATGCCATTCCCATTCGCTCCATTCCAGCCATTATTATGAGCCGTCCTCCCCTCAGCAGCCTCCACTGGTATGGAGAGTACTTTTCTCATGTATATTCCCATATTTCAAAGTGTTGATTCATTGTTACATGCTTCAGCTGCAGTATAATGCACCTTCAAGCCCAAAAGACAAAGTGAAGAGTGATGGTAAACTAAACTGAACAGAGACTGTTCAACCAGAGACTGTTCTCAACTAAGCTCAATTAACCTCAATCAGACAGCAGCGTTACATTGAAACAATGCAGAGAAAAACAATGGGCTACAGAAACTCTGAATTCAACTACGCTACCACTTGATGCTGTTAGCAAACCCCTGAGAGACGAAACCAATGTACGATATTCACAGTCCACTTAAAAACTCCACCAAACACTGTACGACAGGGTTCTTCAATTCCGGTCCTGGAGGGCCGAAACACTTCTGTTTTTTATTTCTACTTGGTAGTTAATTGCACTCACCTGGTGTCCCAGGTCTGAATTAGCCCCTGATTAGAAGGAGAGGATGAAAAACAGAGGTGTTTCGGCACTCCAGGACCGGAATTGAAGAACCCTGCTATACGACATCACATGTGGCCTTGTATTTCTCACAGGAGCAGGAAAAAGTGTATATTCTGACCGAGTTAAGACGAAGTACATTTGTATAGGGCGAGACAAAGGACATGCCGGTGCAACTGGCTCTATCCCAATTGTGAGATTTATGTGATTTCCCTCCTCTGAGTCAAACAGGGAAATATTTGATTTCGACACTATGTAAATGTAGAGGCAGACTTTATCTCGCCGCTATGGCAATATGGTGCTGAGAGGCTTGGAAAGTTCTGTGCTGTATTTCCTAATAGAGGGGCCGCTTGCCTCTTTGTACTGAGGTAATGGGAGAAGATAATCTCCACCATGCAGTGGGACTGAGAATTTGCTCCTGCAAATTGCTCTCTCTCTCTCTCTCTCTCTCTCTCTCTTCTCTCTCTCTCTCTCTCTCTCTCTCTCTCTCTCTCTCTCTCTCTCTCTTTCTCTTTCTCTTTCTCTTTCTCTTGTCTCTTTCTCTTTCTCTCTCTCTTAATTCAATTCAATTCAATTCAAAGATGCATGGGAAATGTGTTTACATGGCCAAAGCAAGGGAAAAAACAAAAAGAAAACAACAACGGGAGAAAACCGCTTGGTCTCTCTCTCTCTCTCTCTCTCTCTCTCTCTCTCTCTCTCTCTCTCTCTCTCTCTCTCTCTCTCTCTCTCTCTCTCTCTCTATCTGTCTCTCTCTCTCTCTCTCTCTCTCTCTCTCTCTCTCTCTCTCTCTCTCTCTCTCTCTCTCTCTCTCTCTCTCTCTCCCCATCCCTCCCTCCCTCTCATTGTTTCTCTCTGCTCGTTGGATTCGTAATAGGCCATACAACATTCTCTCCTGTTTCAGATGGCTTCCTCCTGAAAAATCCAGTTGATTACCTGCACTAATCACCTCATGAACCGCACCAGACCACTGTCTAAAGATATCAATCTGATACCTCATGTTTTACCCAGGGGGAGCATCAATACCCAGCGCCAGCCATTGTCCCGACTTCATTCCTCAAGCCCAATTGATTACATTTCATCCACTGCACTCTACCATGGGAGAGAGAGACAAATCTATGTGCTCCGATAGGTCATTGTCAAATGGAGGCTGGCGTCAATCCAGACTGGATCCAACTCTCCTCTTCTTTTTATTCTTACTTATTGTCACCCATGGTACAGTTCGATCATGGATCTTTGGAGCCAAAATGGCGGCTGTGTCATTGTTGAGCTAGGGTGCTTCCTCTAGTGACCTCCCCGAAATTGCCATAAGCTTTGCTAGTTAATTAAATGTAACTCTATTGAATGGCTAGGCAATTGAGCCTAGCTGCCACTAGTGGGAGTGCTACAGTCCTGAAGGAGGTCATTACACAGACTCCAGCATTAAGGCTTGCAAGTATCTATAATGAGTATCCCAGCAGTGCCCTTATACCTACCACTGCTAAGTGTGCACTCATTCGCTCACTGCCCCTTTAAGAAAAATCGACTGCTTTAAGAAATATGATGTAATCTCTCTTGCTAATACTGGCACCATTCCAATGCTTTTAAATCCACAAGGGGAGTACAGAAGTGAACACATCAGGAGAAATAGCCTATAGAGAATCAGATCACAAGATTGATATCTATGTGTCAAAAGTGGGTATCTGGGGTATCTGGGGCAGGAGTACCAAGTGTCTCTCAAGCAGCTTTTTCTCAAGGTTAATGGTTTGGGTAACTTGTGGGGTTTGCCAACCCTCCCGGTTTGGTGTCTCCCGGAATCCCCATTCATCTCGCTTTCCTTATTTAGGCCTATTGCATTCTAGACATTTCTGTATACCCCCAAAAGCTGTTGGTCAGTGGGGTTGCATTTTACCTTCAACACTGCCAACCTCTCATGGAATCCCCAAGCTTTTCCGGGGATTTTGATAATGCCCCCGAATGAAATTCATAACTGAAATGTAAACAGTGTGTTCCGTGTACATCTAGTCCTGTCTGTGTCCACCCCATCCTCAAATAAGGTCGAAAAGGACAAACCCCAGGATCATAAAACCCCACCCATCACTCTACCTCAACCCCTCTCTCTCTCTCTCTCTCCCTCCCTCCCTCCCTCCCTCCCATGACATAAACATTAATAACAGCGAGCTCCATGACGCTGCCGTTGTTCACCCATGACCTGAGACGTGTCGAGAGCGCATACAGCTCAGAGTGTACATCTCGCGGCTGGCGGTCATGTGAAGAGGGCCGTGATTCGAAGCAGACTCGGAGCGGTGTACGGCGTAGAAAAAGATAACATTCTCTGGTGACGCCCAGCACTCTGACAGCAGGAGCCCAAGGCGCTGAGCAGTCATCTACCCAACAGGCTGTGTGAATGCAGGCTGTCATATATAAACTCTGGGTGACGGGGTGGCTCTAGTTGTGAAATTATATAGCAGTCCGAGATAACATGAGCATATCGTCTTGTCTCGCTACTAGAGCACCATCAGGGCTCGGGCTGAGGGAATGGGTTTCACACACCTTGTTATTGGATGAAAATGTCATGGTCACTCATAGCCTAATGTTAGAGTCCTATTTCCAACTGCTAAGAAACAATGTTGGAAGAATGGGGACTATACTATGGTATTAGCCTCGTAGAATCCGCAACCCCATTGGTAACCTGGTATCAAACGGTTCTTTCAATGAACCTCAACTAAACAAAAATAGCAATTAATAGCTAGGGCCTAATAACCATGTAATTAACATGTTATGAATTGATTTTAAAGTAGATACAGAGTATTTGTATTTGTATTTATTACGGATCCCCATTAGCAAAATAACAATAATAAAAAATGTGTGTGTAGAGTGCATGTATTAGCATGTGTTTGCGGAAATGCTGTGTGTGTGCCTGTGTGTGTTTGGTGTGTGTCTCTTCACAGTCTGGAGAGAGATAACGTGTCCCTGGGGTTATATAATCCAGGATTAATGCTTGTTCATACCCCTGTCTCCCTTTATCCATCCTGTCATGTGACAGTATCAAAGAGCCTTTCCTATTAGCTATCATATAGAATGTGTTTTTGACCTTGGTACTGGTAACAACTTTTCTTCATTATTTCTTTCTTACCCACATACTGTATATGACTCAAATCGTTTGAAGTGTATTCTCCTTATGACTCCTTTCTGCCTCCCCATTTCTCATTCTCTTTTCCTTACTCTTTTCAATTCCATGAATGCTCTCTCTCTCTCTCTCCTCTCCTCTCCTCTCTCTCTCTCTCTCTCTCTCTCTCTCTCTCTCTCTCTCTCTCTCTCTCTCTCTCTCAGGGATATTATTAACTTTGAAGCATTTCTGACACTGACTAATCCCAATTCATTGCGTGTATGTATGGCTGCAATGGGTTGAAATGTGTCAGGTAGCCTGAGGTTAGAGCGTTGGGCTAGTAAAACCAAAAGGTAGCTGGTTCAAATACTGGAGCCGACGAAGGTAAAATCTGTTGATGTGCCCTTGAGCAAGGCACTTCACCCCAATTGCTCCAGGGACGCTTGTACAATGGTGACCCTGGCCGTGACCCCCACTCTCACGGGTGTCTCAAGGGTAGTTAGGATATGCAAGAAACACATTTCCTTACACACGTGTGATGTAACAGGACAATATAACCCTCCCACCCCAAATTAATAAAAGGATTATTACTGGTATTGAAATGTGCTAGCAAAGGAAGTTAAATGTTCAATCTCTCTCTCTCCCCTCTCTCTCTCCCTCCGCTCTCCCTTTCGCTCTCCCTCTCTCTCCTCCCTCTTCTCCTCCTCTCCCCCCTCCCTCTCTCTGTTTAGTTAAATCTCACTGCAGAGCCACTGAGTGACAGTACTATATACATGGGTATGTGCACGCACAACCGACTGTGAGAGAATTTAACTAGAAACGTCACGACCGAGTGAACGGGAGGGAGCAGGGAGGAGAGAGAGCGAGAGAGCGGGAGAGAGAGAGAGTGGGGAAGGAGTATATCGAGTCGGAAAGCAGCTCCGCTTGCTCCTCAGTGTGTGAGAGAAGAGACAGAGGACGTGTGTGAAGACAAGATGGAGCGCTGGAACAGATGAAGACTGTCACTGAGTACGTGTCTGTGAATTCCATGCCTGTCTGTCTGTCTCTGTCTGTCTGTCTGTCTGTCTCTGTCTGTGTGTACATGTGGGAGTGGAATGAGTGTGTCTGTGGGTACATGTGTGAGTGAATGAGTGTGTCTGTGTGTACATGTGTGAGTGAATGGAAGTGTGCCTGTGTACATGTGTGGAGTGATGAGTGTGCCTGTGTGTACATGTGTGAGTGAATGAGTGTGTCTGGTGTGTACATGTGTGAGTGAATGGAGTGTGCCTGTGTGTACATGTGTGAGTGAATGAGTTTGTCTGTGTGTGTCATGTGTGAATGAATGACTGTGCGTGTGTATGCTGTAAGAAGGTGGGTCAGACAGTTTGAGTTTAGGCGATGTCTGTGTTTAAGTCTGACTTGGTGAGACGTGTGTGTGTGTCTGACTGTCTGTGTACGTTTGTGAAGAGTAAATGCGTGTTTATGCCAAGTGGTGCGGTGTGTATCCTCAGGTAGTAGCAAAGACCGGTTTTTTTTAGTAAGAGCGTGTGTGCATAATTCATGTAAGAGTGGGTGCATGCAGGAGAGTGTACAGGTATGCTTAAGCCTGTGCGTACGAGTTTGGGTTGTAAACCAAGGAAAGACAGAGAGGTTTTTTGTGTGGTAAAATGTGGGCTTTTTATTTAACCATTCATTTCATTGATGAAACGACTCTGGATCGTATTCTGGTGCCTTTAGCTGAATTTGAGGCAAAACATAATGGTTTGATATCTGTCTGTGTGCCTGCTCATTTGTATATTTCTGTGTGTCTATGTGTGTGTGTATATATGTGTGTGTATATGTGTGTGTGTCTGTGTTTGTGTGTGTGTCTAGTGTGTGTGTCTAGTGTGTGTGTGTCTATGTGTGTGTGTCTATGTGTTTGTGTCTATGTGTGTGTGTCTGTGTGTGTCTGTGTGTGTGTCTATGTGTGTGATATGTCTTGAGTACAGGAGGTTGGTGGGGCACCGATATTGGGGAGGACGGGCTTGTAGGTAATGACTGGAGGCGTTATCAGTGGAATGGTATCAAAATACATAAACACATGGTTTCCATGTGTTTGATGCCTGCATTCCATTTGCTCCGTTCCAGATATTATTATGAGCTGTCCTCTCTCAGTAGCCTCCACTGGTCTTGAGTGTGTGTGTCTTGAGCGTGTGTGTGTGTGTGGCTGCGTTTACACAAGCAGCCCAATTCTGATATTTTTTCCACTAATTTGGTATGAATTGGGCTGCCTGTCTAAACATAGCCTGTGTTTTACACTGTGTGTGCACATGTAGGCTAAGTACACAACAACATTTATAGCAAATGTTTTGTATGGAATAGAACAGTGATCTCATTTTCAATAGCCAGTAGTGTAGTCTTTCAGCAATTACAATTTACACTAGGACAGAGGTATTAAAGGATAATGAAAGGAGAGGTACTGTAAATTAAATGTCCTCAATTAATAATGGGATGATTACCATTTCTGTTACAGTTTATCATTGATCTTTATTTAGAAGATTGATTTGTTCGTTGAATAGGTGACAGACATCGTCTGGACTGGAGAATAAAGACTTCAAGCACTGTTATGTAAATATTGATGGACAAGGGTGGAGGTCTAGAGAGAGAGAGAGAGAGAGTGGAGAGAGTGCAAGAGAGAGAGCGAGAGAGAGCTACAGAGATTGAGCTAGAGAGACAAATCTAGGGAAAGAGAGAGGTAGAGAGAAAGTGAGAGAAAGATGAGGGAGCGAGAGAGAAAGAGAGAGAGAGAGATGCAGGGGATTATCGTGTGCCAGTAGAGGTGATAAAGAAGCAGTAAATGGAGAGAGATCTGGGAAAGAGAGAACGATACACTGTCAATCATGGAAAGATATATTCGGAGAGTCTGACATAGTAGCAGAGGAGACTATTGAGATATTGTAGTAGCTTACATCAGCTCAGGTACTTGTAGAAGCCAATTATGTACAGTAAGAGAGTGAGGGAGAGGGGGGGACTAAGTGCACAGCAAAAGAACCAGGAAGTGAGAGGTATACTCGATAAAGTGAGTGATACTATCGCTCTGTCTCCCACCCTTCCTTCCTTTCCTCCTCTCATTCATATCTCCCTCTCTATTTCTCTCTCTTCATCTCATCTCCACCCCCACTACACTACACACACGCACGCACACACGCCACACACACACACACACACACCTACCTACCTACCTACCTACCTACCTACCACACACACACGCCTACCCACAGTCCCATCCGGCGTGCACATGAGCGTATCGAAACCTCCTCCGCCATCCACTCCCCTTCGCCCCCCACCCGACTCTTCCACCTCCTCCCATCTCTCCATCCCTCCCTCCTCTTCCACCCCATCCTCCCCCCGCACCTTTCGTGCCACCTCCTCTGCTCCCAGATCTCCCTCCACCCTCTCCAGTCAAGATCTCCATGTGCAGTGAGCACTTTTGCCATCAACGTGTGTCCCGGGCCCATAATGCCTATCCCGCAGATCTCCGACTTCTTCCCGCGCTTCCATGACTATCCCATGACCCCTGCCCCGCCCGGGAGAAGAAGATCCTGAAGGAACCAGATTTCGGATTGAACAATGGAGGGGAGACGGACAGAGAGAAGATAGGGAGAGGAAACCCATCGAGGGTGGACCGGGGAGAGAGGCGAAGGGGTGGATTCAGATGATGATGATGATGAAAGGGAGTGGGGGGTGGGGGGGTTTGGGGGGTAGGGCTGCACGATATATTGTTTCAGCATTGACATTGCGTTGATATATCCGAAGTCACATCGAGAAACGTGCGATTTAGTAAGACGAAAACATATATCAGTCTACAAATATATTTTTTTTAACATGTTATAATAGCAATATATGTCTGATATAACATTACTCCGATTTACGGTGGGTTATTGGATACACAGTTTATTATTATTATTATTATTTCAAACACGGAGTTCGTTGCTGCCACGTGGTTGACATGCAGGCTTCTGCTTGCGCGTGATTTCGAGGAAATGATGAGCGAGGAACAGGCAAAAAAAGACCGAATTGAGGGAAATTGTGGTGCAAATAGAAATGCAGCCGTCAATTATATGGAAATATTTTGGCTACAGACAGGATGATGTTAACCAAAAAACAGGTACTTTGTTGAGAGTGCTCTTTGCACCACAAGACAACATGAGGCAACCACGTCCAATTTGTTAGATCATTTAGGCGGCACCACAAATCTTCGTATGACAAGTGCAAAGCATCTCCAAATGCCCTCCAAAGAAAAAAAAATCTATTTCGGATGACTTTGCCAGTATTACACCATACGAAAGGTTCCAAACGGAGAGAAATCACAGATTCTGAATAACATTTCATCGCCAAAGACATGGGACCAATTAACACGGTTACCAAAGAGGGTTTGAAACATGGTCCGGTCGCTTGACAAGCGGTATGGATGCCATCACGCAACTATTTTCTCTAAAGTTGCCATCCCAGAGTTGTTGCGAGAAATGCAAGGCCAAGTTGAAACAGAGCTGTCACAAGTGGAATATTATACAGCAACAACGGACTTGTGGTCCAGCCCGGACAACGGAGCCCCACATAAGTCTGACCGTACACTTTATTAATGAGGACTTCCACCCCTGAAGGAGTCGCCATGTTTGCAAACTGCATTTTTCCCAGAGGATCATCCATACGTCCTGTATTTTTTCATATCGCAATATATAATTGGGCAGAAAAACAAAAATATCGCAATGTCAGTTATTTCCAATATCAAAAAGTAACCCTAGTGGGGGTCAGGGTTCAGGGGTTAGATCAGGAAAGCGAAGGCCTTCGGGTCCAAGTTTGGTGTGTGTGGTTGTGTGTCTGTGAGAATGTATGTGAGTGTGAGTGTGTGTGTGTGTGTGTATCTATTTCGGAATGTACAACTTTTTCCAAAACATTCTACGGCCACTCCACCGTTCTCAATAAGCTGCTACATTCCCCAGTTCATCTCAATGTTTACAATAATTAAGAACATGGTCTTGGTAACACGTCATTAGCCAGGGTTTTAAAGAAAGATAACGTGGGCCAAATGTTCCTTCTCACATCTCCAACAACGTCCAATTAATTTCGCATAAATCTGTCGGTTTTGTTCCAAGTACATTTCAACGGAATGAGTAATACACAAAAACAAATGAACAGTGTTTCATGGGTATATGGAGGAAGCGGAACCAGAAAGGATTAGAAATGGAGAAATCTAATTTCGACAATAACCCTCTGGATTATGCTAATTTCATCATACTTTTTTTACAACACATTCCACAACCACGTTGCACACTACCTTATGGATGTATTCTAGCTACAATGGTTGTGAAAACGTTATTTTTTTGTGCATACACTCATCAAACATATACAGTGCCTTCAGAAAGTATTCACACCCCTTGACTTATTCCACATTTTGTTGTGTTACAGCAAAATGGATTAAAAATGGATTAACTAGATTGTTTTTCTCACCCATCAACACACATTAACACATAATACATTATTTTTGAAATGTTTGCAAATGTATTGAAAAATGAAAATACAGAAATATCTAATTTACATACAGTACCAGTCAAAAGTTTGGACACACCCTACATAATTCAAGGGGGTTTTCTTTATTTTTACTATTTTTTTTTACATTGTAAGCAATAATAGTGAAAACATCACAACTATGAAATAACACATATGGAATCATGTAGTAACCAAAGAAGTGTTAAACAAATTCTTCAAATAGCCACCCTTTGCCTTGATGACAGCTTTGCACACTCTTGGCATTCTCTCAACCAGCTTAACATGGAATGCTTTTCCAACAGTCTTGAAGGAGTTCCCACATATGCTGAGCGCTGCTTTTCCTTCACTCTGCCGTCCGACTCATCCCAAACCATCTCAAATGGGTTGAGGTCGAGATTGTGGAGAGCCATGTCATCTGATGCAGCACTGCATCACTCTCCTTCTTGGTAAAATAGCCCTTACACAGCCTGGATGTGTGTGGGTCATTGTCCTGTTGAAAAACAAATGATAGTCCCACTAAGCCCAAACCAGATGGGATGGCGTATCGCTGCAGAATGCTGTGGTAGCCATGCTGGTGTGCCTTGAATTCTAAATAAATCACAGACAGTGTCACCAGCAAAGCACCCCCACACCAAAACACCTCCTCCTCCATGCTTTACGGTGGGAAATACACATGCGGAGATCATCTGTTCACCAACACAGCGTCTCACAAAGACACGGCGGTTGGAACCAAAAATCTCAAATTGGACTCCAGACCAAAGGACACATTTCCACTGGTCTAATGTCCATTGCTCGTGTTTTTTTTTGTTTCTTTTTGTTTGTTTGTTTTTTTCTTAATTTTTACCCATCTACCAATAAGTGCACTTATTTTTTATTTATTTATTTTTTATTTATTTTTATTTTTATTTGAGCTGTTCTTGCCATAATATGGACTTGGTCTTTTTACCAAATAGGGCTATCTTCTGTATACCCCCCTACCTTGTCACAACACAACTGATTGGCTGAAACGCATTAGTACTCGCAACCCTGAGTCAATACATGTTAGAATCACGTTTGGCAGCTATTACAGCTATGTCTTTATGGATAAGTCTCTAAGAGCTTTGCACACTTGGATTGTAGAAATATTTGCACATTATTATTAAAACAATTCTTCAAGCTTTGTCAAGTTGATTGTTGAAAATGCTAAACAGCCATTTTCAAGTCTTGCCATAGATTTTAAGGATATTAAGTCAAAACTGTAACTACGCCAATCAGGAACAATCAATATCATCTTGGAAAGCAACCCCAGGTATATTTGGCCTTGTGTTTTAGGTTATTGTAGTGAATTTCCCTCCCAGTGTCTGGTGGAAAGAAGACTGAACCAGGTTTTTCTCTAGGATTTTGCCTGTGCTTAGCTCCATTCCGTTTCTTTTTCATCCTGAAAAACTCCCATTCCTTAACGATTATAAGCATATCCATAACATGATACAGCCACCACTATGCTTGAAAATATGAGAGTGTTACTCAGAAATGTGCTGTATTGGAATTGCCCCAAACATAAGACTTTGTATTCAGGACAAATGTTAATTGCTTTGCCACATTTTTTGCAGTATTTCTTTAGTGCCTTGTTGCAAACAGGATGCATGTTTTGGAATATTTTTATTCTGTACAGGCTTCCTTCTTTTCACTCTGTCTATTAGGTTAGTATTGTGGAGTAACTAAAATGTTTTTTTTTCTCCTATCACAGCCATTAAACTCTTTAACTGTTTTAAAGTCACCATTGGCCTCATGGTGAAATCCCTGAGCGGTTTCCTTCCTCTCCGGCAACTGATTTATGAAGACGCCTGTATCTTTGTAGTGACTGGGTGCACTGATACACCATTCAAAGTGTTTAATAACTTCCACATGCTCAAGGGATATTCAATGTCTGCGTTTTTGTAAGGGTTGGTGTGAGGTGTGACCCAGGTGCGGTGCAGGATATACAGTAGGCAGTAGGCAGAGATGGTGAAACAAGGATCTTTACTGGTGGTCCCCGAAGCCAGAATACAAGTAACGGACTTATCACGATAAAAGAAAGGCAGACCAAATAAGTCTCCAAAAACCGGCTGACAGCCAAAATACGGAAATACTACCTATGACTGAAACAAATAACGAAACAGGAGAACAATTCTCAAGTACCTGTACATAGGTCTCGATCAGACACTGAGTAGTACTGCTGGACATAGAGAAACTAACAGAGAAAACTGAGCAAGGGAGACACAGGGAAGTGAGGGCATAAATACACAGGTGAACAGGTAGACACAGGTGACACCAATAGGATACTGATTAGTCCAGACTGTGAGTGAGGTGGTGCCTAAGGTTGTCGGAGGATCATACTTTGTGGGCCTGGACCGAAAGGACTGCCGCCTCCTCCTCTTGCTCGGGGAATAGGGGGGGTTGGTACCCATATTGGCACTGGAAGGGGGACAGGCCGGTGGACGAGCAGAGAAGGGTGTTTTGGGCGTTCTCCGCCCACGCCAGTCGCTGGGGAGTTCCCCAAGGATGAGGGGACACTCCGGAGAGTCCACAATAAAAACTGGATATCCTCCAATAGCGCCCCCGCCATCCGAGTGATGAGCCCGACCCCCAACGGCCGGCCGTCCAGGCCAATGACCGGAACCGTCTCAGAGAGGGAGAGTAAAGGAACACTCCACCCTTGGGCCAACCCCGCATCCATTAGGTTTCCCGCGGCCCCAGAATCCACCAGTGCATGCGCCTGACGCGCAGTGCGGGCCCACTGAACCCTGACGGGGAGAAAAGTCTGGGAGTCTCTGGAGTTGGGGTTTCGGTTCCAGCTCACTAGCACCCCTCCCGATACCCGAGAGGTGTCAAACACCTTGCATAGCTCCCGGTGAATTGGTGGAGGAGTCGGAGCACGCCAGAGTGTGGCTCTCCCACTCATGGTAGCCCAGGAATGGTCCTGACCCGTCAACAGAGTGAGGGATGGTAAGCCACCCGGCCCTGCTCCGTGGGATGGAGGAGGGTTGTGGCTGAATACCTGGGAACACTGGGTGAGGAATTCCCTGCAGCCCTCTGGGACGTCCGTCATACTTCTCCGGAGGTGGTGGCGGGGTTTCCGTAATGTCGGAGGCGAGACTGGCGACGCCGCTGTCGCGGCTTCCACTCCGCCCGGCTGCAGGGGCTGGTCGGGTGTTCACCCGGCTCTGCACCGGCGATTGTCAGCTGCGGAGATTCTCTGTGATCTGCTGCAGGCTGCGGTCGTGTTAGTTCAGCATAGCTCCCTGTGTTCAATGTGCTCCGATGCTGTGCTGCCTCAGCTGGGTCCATATTGGCTCCGTTTTCTGTAGGGGTTGGTGTGAGGTGTGACCAGGTGTGGTTCACTGCTCGACTGAGGACCTTACAGATAATTGTATTTGTGGGGTACAGAGATGATGTAGTCATTCAAAAATCATGTTAAACACTATAATTGCACTTATTATGTGACTTGTTGCACATTTTTACTCCTGAACTTATTTAGACTTGCCATAACAAAGGGATTGAATACTTTTTTGACTCAAGACATTTCAGCTTTTCATTTTTAAATAGTTTGTAAAAATGTCAAAAAATATAATTCCACTTTGATATTTGGTGTATTGTGTGTAGGCCAGTGACAATTATCTAAATTTAATAAATTAAAAATCAAGGCTATAACACCACAAAATGTGGAAAAAGTCAAGGGGTGTGAATACTTTCTGAAGGCACTGTATGTTTTATTACAATCATTTTGACGATTCTGTACATCCAATGGTCAAAGTGTGTAAGGCTATAGACAGTGTGGCTTGTGTTTTTTTGTCTTTCTGAATGTCACTATGGGTTTAACTGTGGGTGTTAAAATTAGGCTAGTTAATGATGTTCCAGTTGTGAATTCATGTTTTCATGCATGTCTGTTTCTCTGTTTGCCTCTGAGGTGTGTATGTTGTCTTCGAGTTTGTCTCTGAGGATGTGCGTGTGCAGTATGTGCATCACAGTCCTATGTGTACAGCTGTCAAATTGTGTATGTTCGTGCATGTCTACGCACATGAACTTCGATGGGGTCCTTGCAGCGATTTATGTAAATAAATGTGTATCCTAGTTAATCATCGAAAACAAACACGGGCCTCAACATTCTCGCGGTTTAATACCGACTCTCGAAAGTGCCGTTTGTTTGTGTCAAAACCAGTTTCTGGGTACATTTCTCAGTGTCAGCTGGCACTGCATGTGTTTAAGGGAAGTAATTGTGAGTCGGCGTCTTCAACCCCGTCATTGTCTCGCGTTTGTTGTCGCTCACTCCAGTTTCTCCGACAGAGGGCTACACACACACACACACACACACACACACTCTGTGTGATTATTTTGCTGTGTCGGAGTAATGTGATTCAGTCCTCAAGCTTCTTTTCTTTCCACTCACAGCGAGTAATAAAAACAGGGCATGTTTTTTAAGAGACTGTCAGGAATATAAGCATTGGCGTATCCAGATTTCAGAATTGTGCAGGAGGCTGGAGTTACAGGTGTTTGTGTTTTTGGAGGTTGGGGGTGGAAGGTGTGTGTGTGTGTGTTGGTGTTTATGTTTATGTGTATGCATCTGTGTGGCCATCTGTACATGCATATGTGTTTATTTGCATTCATTTATACACACTTTTAATCAGGCTATATTCACCGCCAATAATGGATTGTCTGTATCGACTGTTTTGTTTTACAGCTTACCTGGGCACCCTGGAATTTACCCTGCTCTTCGATCACGAACAACTGTCTACACTGTACAATCCACAAGGCCAAGGTAAGAAACTCAACCCTATACAGACTATTCTAACCTCCGTCAAGGGCTAAGGTTGAAAACAAGACTCCACTTACACCCCAAGCCTAAGCTAAGCCACGTCTCCTCCACACAAAGCGCCAATAATCAAAGTGCAATTAGCTTACGCTATCCAATCCACTGCAAGCCTTAGGTTAGCATTGCAGCATCGAAAGCCACTCAACATACTTTTTCCAGGCTTAGCTCTAACCCAGCACATCGAGCCAAGTCATGAAGACAATGGCGCTTGCCTAGAAAACCTGTGAACTCTATTCAGTGAGAGAGAACCAAGGTTTATATCTTGACAATGAGGCAGAGTTAAGTATTGATGCGATCTGGGCTAGAAAGATAGATTTCACATTCAGCCCACACCAGGCAAACATACAATATACAGTGAGGGAAAAAAAGTATTTGATCCCCTGCTGATTTTGTACGTTTACCCACTGACAAAGAAATGATCAGTCTATAATTTTAATGGTAGGTTTATTTGAACAGTGAGAGACAGAATAACAACAAAAAAATCCAGAAAAGCGCATGTCAAAAATGTTATAAATTGATTTGCATTTTAATGAGGGAAATAAGTATTTGACCCCCTCTCAATCAGAAAGATTTCTGGCTCCCAGGTGTCTTTTATACAGGTAACGAGCTGAGATTAGGAGCACACTCTTAAAGGGAGTGCTCCTAATCTCAGCTTGTTACCTGTATAAAAAGACACCTGTCCACAGAAGCAATCAATCAATCAGATTCCAAACTCTCCACCATGGCCAAGACCAAAGAGCTCTCCAAGGATGTCAGGGACAAGATTGTAGACCTACACAAGGCTGGAATGGGTTACAAGACCATCGCCAAGCAGCTTGGTGAGAAGGTGACAACAGTTGGTGCCATTATTCGCAAATGGAAGAAACACAAAATAACTGTCAATCTCCCTCGGCCTGGGGCTCCATGCAAGATCTCACCTCGTGGAGTTGCAATGATCATGTGAGCGGTGAGGAATCAGCCCAGAATTACACGGGAGGATCTTGTCAATGATCTCAAGGCAGCTGGGACCATAGTCACCAAGAAAACAATTGGTAACACACTACGCCGTGAAGGACTGAAATCCTGCAGCGCCCGCAAAGGTCCCCCCTGCTCAAGAAAGCCACATATACAGGGCTGTCTGAAGTTTGCCAATGAACATCTGAATGATTCAAGGAGAACTGGGTGAAAGTGTTGTGGTCAGATGAGACCAAAATCGGGGTCTTTGGCATCAACCAGCTCGCCCGTGTTTGGAGGAGGAGGAATGCTGCCTATGACCCCAAGAACACCATCCCCACCGTCAAACATGGATGTGGAAACATTATGCTTTGGGGGGTTTTTTTCTGCTAAGGGGACAGGACAACATCACCGCATCAAAGGGACGATGGACAGGGCCATGTACCTGTCCAAATCTTGTGTGAGAACCTCCTTCCCTCAGCCAGGGCATTGAAAATGGGTTGTGGATGGGTATTCCAGCATGACAATGACCAAAACACACGGCCCAAGGCAACAAAGGAGTGGCTCAAGAAGAAGCACATTAAGGTCCTGGAGTGGCCCAGCCAGTCTCCAGACCTTAATCCCATAGAAAATCTGTGGAGGGAGCTGAAGGTTCGAGTTGCCCAAGCGTCAGCCTCGAAATCTTAATGACTTGGGAAGATCTGCAAGAGGAGTGGAACAAAATCCCTCCTGAGATGTGTGCAAACCTGGTGGCTAACTACAAGAAGCGTCTGACCTCTGTGATTGCCAACAAGGGTTTTGCCACCAAGTCATGTTTTGCAGAGGGGTCAAATACTTATTTCCCTCATTAAAATGCAAATCAATTTATAACATTTTTGACATGCGTTTTTCTGGATTGTTTTATTGTTATTCTGTCTCTCACTGTTCAAATAAACGTACCCATTAAAATGATAGACAGATCATGTCTTTGTCAGTGGGCAAGCGTACAAAATCAGCAGGGGATCAAATACTTTTTTCCCTCACTGTACACCCTTATGGGTACTATGGTAGATGTGAAGCTGAAATGCACCCATTCAATAATATTCACAGACTAAATATGCATCCCAAATGTTACCCCATTCCCTATAAAGTGCACTACTTTTGACCAGCGCCATATGGGTCCTTGTCAAAAGTAGTGCACCTACTCGCGAAATATGGTGCTATTTGGGATTCAGACATAATTCTGTGCCTTCCTACTAGGTCATTTCTGGGAGTTGCTATCATTTGTCCTTTTTAGAAGGCGATTGACTATGTGTGACACTCTGGCTCTAGGACTTTTGTATGTGAGCTAGAGTGTATGTTGTTTTGTTGGGGATTTGGGTGTTTTTCTATGTTGGTAGTTCTGTCGGGTGTATTTCTATGTTTGCAGGTCTGTGGGTTGTTTTTCTAGGTGTTGTATGTTGTAGTCAATGACTCCCAATCGGAGGTAGGAGTGTCAGCTGTCGGCTCGTTATCTCTGATTGGGAGCCATATTTAAACTGTCAGTTTTCACCTTTGTTTTGTGGGTTATTGTTCCAAGTTCAGTGTATTGTTACGTTAGGACTTCACTATCGTCTTTTGTTGTTTTTTACGTGGTTGCTTTATAAATAAAGTCATCATGTTCACTCCCAGCTGCGTATTGGTCGCTCCTTCCGGCTGTCGTGACAGAATAACCCACCATAAAGGAACCAAGCAGCGCGTCCAGGAACAAAGGGTCTGGACATGGAAGGAACTGGTGGAAGGTAAAGGGTCCTACTTGGGGGAGATCCTAGGCGGTATGGATCGCCGACCATGGCAGGCGGTGGAGAGCGGCGGCGGAGGGGCGGCATCAGCAGGGCCATCATCGTCGGAAGGACGAGAGGCAACCCCAAGAAATTTTTGGGGGGCACATGCGGGGACGGGCAGCAGGGAGGCTGCCACAAGGCAGAGTCAGAGGGCTGCCAGGTTAAGGGGGCTGACGGAGGCAGAGAAGGGGCGTTCAGTGGGCTACCAGGTCAAGGGGCAACTGGGTAAAGCAGGGAAGGAAAGTGTTGAGGCACGGCGTGAGGTACTGGGGTGTGTAACCAGTTCGGTCCGGCCCGTTCCTAGTCCGTGGTGCAGCCAGTAGTGTGTGTTCCCGTGCGGTGCGGCCTGTTCGGTCCCTCGCACTAGGTGTGCGGTGCGCGTCGCCAGCCCGCCGGCCTGTTCCTACTCCTCGCACCAGGGATACGGTGCGCCGCCTTCCCGGCCCGGCCTGTTCCGGCCACTCGCACCAGGGATGCGGTGCGCGTCGCCCAGCCCAGCCCGGCCTGTTCCTACTCCTCGCACCCAGGGATCCGGTGCGCCTCGCCAACTCCGGCCCGGCCTGTTCCGGCCGCTCGCCCTGCGGTGCGCGTCGCCAACCCAGCCCGGCCTGTTCCTACTCCTCGCACCAGGGATGCGGTGCGCCTCGCCACCCGGCCCGGCCTGTTCCGCCACTCGCACAGGGATGCGGTGCGCGTCGCCAGCCCAGCCCGGCCTGTTCCTACTCCACGCACCAGGGATAGGGTGCGCTTCGCCCGCCCGGCCCGGCCTGTTCCGGCCACTCGCACCAGGGATACGGTGCGCGCCGCCAGCTCCCGCCCGGCCTGTTCCTGCTCTCCGCACTAGGCGTGGGGTGGAGTCCCCAGGGTCCAGCATGCCCTGTTCCGGCTCCCCGCACTAGGCGTTATGGAGTCCCCAGGGTCCAGCATGCCCTGTTCCGGCTCCCGCACTAGGTTGGGAGTCCCCAGGGTCCAGCATGCCCTGTTCCGGCTCCTCGCACTAGGCGTCATGTGCGTTCCCAGGGTCCAGCAAGCCCTGTTGCTTCTCTCCGCACTAGCCCTGAGATCGTGTCCTCAGCCCGGTACCTCCTGTTCCGGCACCGCGCTCCAGGCCTACATGCGCCTCAGGCGGCCAGAGTCTGCCGTCTGCCCTAGCGAGGGCCTGAACTGTCCGTCTGCCCCGCCCGTCTGAACTGTCCATCTGCCCAGCGCCGTTGGGCTGCCCATCTGCCCACGGGGCCTGAACTGTCGTCTGCCCAGCGCCCCGTCCTGAGCTGCCCGTCTGCCCAACGCCGTCAGAGCCTTCCGCCAACAGGATCAGCCAGAGCCTTCTGCCAGACAGGATCACCAGAGCCTTCCGCCAACAGGATCAGCCAGAGCCTTCCGCCAGACAGGATCAGCCAGAGCCTTCTGCCAGACAGGATCAGCCAGAGCCTTCTGCCAGACAGGATCAGCCAGAGCCTTCTGCCAGACAGGATCAGCCAGAGCCTTCTGCCAGACAGGATCAGCCAGAGCCTTCTGCCAGACAGGATCAGCCAGAGCCTTCTGCCGGACAGGATCAGCCAGAGCCTTCCGCCAGCCAGATCCGCCAGAGCCGTCCAGCCAGGATCCGCCTGAGCCAGCCAGCCAGGATCTGCCCCTCAGTCCGGTGCTGCCCTTTAGTCAGGTGCTGCCCCTTGGCCCGGTGCTGCCCCTTGGTCGGTGCTGCCCCTTAGTCGGTGCTGCCGCTTGGTCGGTGCTGCCCCTTAGTCAGGTGCTGTCCCTTAGTCGGTACTGCCTACTAAGCAGTTTGTGACTGTGGTGGGGTGGGGATCACGACCGCCAGAGCCACCACCGTGGACAACGCCCACCCAGACCCTCCCCTAGGCGTATGCTGGTGCGCCCCGGAGTGCGCACCTTTAGAGGGAGTGCTGTGACACTCTGGCTCTAGGACTTTTTGTATGTGAGCTAGAGTGTATGTTGTTTTTGTTGGGGATTTGGGTGTTTTTCTATGTTGGTAGTTCTGTCGGGTGTATTTCTATGTTTGCAGGTCTGTGGGTTGTTTTTCTAGGTGTTGTATGTTGTAGTCAATGACTCCCAATCGGGGGTAACGAGTGTCAGCTGTCGGCTCGTTATCTCTGATTGGAGCCATATTTAAACTGTCAGTTTTCACCTTTGTTTTGTGGGTTATTGTTCCAAGTTCAGTGTATTGTTCGTTAGGACTTCACTATCGTCTTTTGTTGTTTTTTACGTGGTTGCTTTATAAATAAAGTCATCATGTTCACTCCACGCAGCTGCGTATTGGTCCGCTCCTTCGGCGATCGTGACACTATGTTTATACCCAGATAAGCACCCCCAACCCAATGGAAAGCATTGATAGTGTAGGCACACCTACATATAAACAGACTAGCTTGAGAAATGATGGAGGCCAGAATGAGAGCGATTTGGTAGATGGCATGCGACACAATAGACAAAACAAGAGTAGAGTTGAACACCAAAGGACATAATGTTCTTTGTCATGCCCTAACCTTGTCTGGCTTACAGCCTGTGGTGTATGACTGTATGACATGTGTATGATAGCTAAACCTTGACCAAGTGTGGTCTGTGTGTGTCTGTGTCGGTGTGTGTTTATGTGTGTGTGTCTCTCACTGTGTGTGTCAGCGTATGTGTGTGTGTGTGTGTGTTTGCATGTGTGTGTGCGTGCGTCTGTAACCATGCCTGTGTGTGTCTCCATAGGGACTAAAGGCCATGACTCCAACGGACTGGCGATCCATACGTCAAGCTCCACCTCCTGCCTGGGGGCAAGCAAGGTCACTACAACCTTCCTATCCCTCATCATCTTCCATATAAGTTGTACCCAGTATATTAGTTGTGTGTGTGTTTCTTTCAACTGAAACAGTTTACCTCACAGTGAAGTGCTAAATGGTCTTACCAAAACCACCATAACATATCGAATAGACGTTAGAGTGCTTACTGTAATCCAAAGCAATTTCAAGTATTGCAGCTTGCGATAGCATGGCACTGAAGATTAATATAAATTATTGCCATACTTTCATGGACATAGCACATTTGAAAATAAATCAATTTAGAAATGAATCCAGTTGCATATATTATGGATATCATGTTGAATTTTGAGTGCTTCTCTGCTGTTTAGTGGACAGACAATACCACCTGTGAGTTTGGCCAAAACACTGGGCTTAGTCATTGTTTTCCATAAGAGCCAGCTGTCAGCTAAACAGGCGATAACAGACTCATTGTCAGCTGGCTACTTTTTTCCAACTAACTAGGCTTCTTTTCATTTACAAGTTTGAATTAGCTAGTCAGAAAGCGTCTGTATAGTCTTCTCCGCTAGAATGAGCGATATGCATCTTCTAGTGATCTATTGATAGGACAGGTGCCTGTCAGTCACAAAGCGAGTGAAACACTACTGGTTTGTTAGTCTGCTCTCTGTCCCGCCTCTCTGTACCTGTGCTATTTTTTGTTCACTGCAGTCAAAGTTTGGGCGAAGACAAAACCAAGGCGCAGAGTAAATCACTAAATTCCAAAGCCAGGTTAAACAGCAATTAAAGTAAAGAAAAAAAGTAAGCGCTGCAAATGTCCCAGCAGCATCCTTAGCCAGCAGCCATTTTCTGGCAAACAGGAAAAGGTATGGGGAAGTATTGGTAGACAGATGGGATCCTGTTCCTGTTATATCCAATTGCAAAGGGAGGTGTTTAATCCCAGGGTCCTTTAGTGATGAGTTTGGAGGGCACTATGGTGTTGAATGCTGAGCTGTAGTCAATGAACAGCATTCTCACAGAGGTGTTCCTTTTGTCCATGTGGGGAAAGGGCAGTGTGGAGTGCAATAGAGATTGCGTTATCTGTGGATCTGTTGGGTCCAATGTGTCTGGGATGATGGTGTTGATGTGAGCCATGACCAGACCTTCAAAGCATTTCATGGCTACAGATGTGAGTGCTATGGGGCGATAGTCATTTAGACAGGTTACCTTGGCGCTCTTGGGCACAGAGACCTATGGTGGTCTGCTTTCGAAACATGTAGGTATTACAGACTGGGTCAGGGAGAGGTTGAAAATGTCAGTGAAGACACTTGCCAGCTGGTCAGCACATGCTCTGAGTATGCGTCCTGGTAATCCCATCTGGCCCTGCTGCCTTAGGAATGTTAACCTGTTGTGAGGTCTTACTCACATCGACTACGGAGGCGTGATCACACAGTCGTCTGGAACAGCTGGTGCTCTCATGCATTTTTCAGTGTTGCCTGCCTGGAAGCGAGCATAGAAGGCATTTGGCTCGTCTGGTAGGCATTTGTTGCTGGGCAGCTCGCGGCTGGGTTTCCCTTTGTAATCCGTGATAGTTTACAAGTCCTGCCACATCTGACGAGCGTCAGAGCCGGTGTAGTAGGATTCGATCTTAGTCATGTAATGGCGCTTTGCCTGTTTGATGGCTTGTCGGGGTCGTGCGGGTTAGTGTCCTACTCCTTGAAAGCGGCAGTTCTAGCCCTTAGTTCAGTGCAGATGTTGCCTGTAATCCATGGCTTCTGGTTGGGATATGTCGTGCGTACAGTCACTGTGGGGGCGATGTCGTCGATGCACTTGTTAATGAATCTGGTGACTAATGCCATCGGATGAATCCCGGAACATATTCCAGTCTGTGCTAGCGAAACAGTCCTGTAGCTTAGCATCCACTTCATCGGACCACTTCCGTGTTGAGCACGTCACTGGTAAATGGAGGGTGAGGAGAGTTTGTATGCATTTCTGTGTGTGGGTAAAGGTGATTTAGAGTTGTGTTCCTCTAGTTGCACAGGTGACATGCTGGTAGAAATTAGGTAAAACATATTTTAGTTTCCCTGCATTAAAATCACCGGTCATTAGGAACACAGCCTCTTGATGAGCATTTTCTTGTTTGCTTATGGCCCTATTCAGCTCGTTCAGTGCGGTCTTAGTGCCAGCATCGGTTTGTGGTGGCAAATGGCAGCTACTCTCTTGGTAAATAGTATGGTCTACAGCTTATCATGAGATATTTTAACTCAGGCGGGGAGCAGAACCTCGAGACTTCCCCTTAATATTAGAAATTGCGCGGGCGCTGTTGTTAACAAAGAGACACACCCCTTCCCCCCAACCTTGCTCGGCGCTGCCTTGCGGTCTTGAAGATGCATAGAAAAAACCAGCTAAATGTATATTATCCATGTCCTTGTTCAGCCACGACTCCGAGAAACATAGGATATTACAGTTCTTCCGGTCCCGTTGATAGGATAGTCTCGACAGAGCTCGTCCAGTTTGGCTACCTCATTTGCATACTGGCATGCTATTACTGCTTTTTGGCGATTATCTGCAGATATATTATGTTGAATCCTCACTGCTTGAACAATAGGTAGTGGAGAGAGAGACTCATTCTGTTGCAAAATATGTTAAGTTATAAAAGCTAATGTCATGATACATATTGCTATAGGCCTACTGATTTGATTAAAGTGTCCAGTGGCGAATTTAGCATGTACAGTGCCTTCGAAAATATTCAGAGCCCTTGACTTTTTCCACATTTTTGTTACGTTACAGCCTTATTCTAAAATGGATTGTAAAAAAACAATCCCGAGCAATCTACATACAATACCCCATAATGACAAAGCAAAAAACAGGTTTTTAGTGTTTTGCTTATTTACTAAAAAATAAAAAACAGAAATACCTTATTTACAGAAGTAGTCAGACCCTTTGCTATGAGTCTCGAAATGTATCTCAGATACATCCTGTTTCCATTGATTATCCTTGAGATGTTTCTACAACTTGATTGGAGTCCACCTGTGGTAAATTCAATTGATTGGACATGATTTGGAAAGGCACATACCTGTCTATATAAGGACCCACAGTTGACAGTGCATGTCAGAGCAAATACCAAGCCATGAGGTCGAAGGAGTTGTCCGTAGAGCTCTGAAACAGGATTGTGTTGAGGCAGAGATCTGGGGAAGGGTACCAAAAAATGTCTGCAGCATTGAAGATCCCCAAGAACACAGTGGCCTCCATCATTCTTAAATGGAAGAAGTTTGGAACCACCAAGACTCTTCCTAGAGCTGGTTGCCCAGCCAAGCTGAGCAATCAGGGGAGAAGGGCCTTGGTCAGGGTGTGATGAGGTGGTGTGGAAGGAGTCAGGCGCAGGAGGGTAAATCACAGAAACACAGGCTTTAATCTGCCCAAAATGCCGGTTTCGCAGAAATGCGTCACACACACTCAGGGCACTAAACAGGCGCACTGGAAAATACAAAACACACAGGAAATCTCCCGTCGATACAAAATACACAAGCTCCACCGAGCTTCACTAACCTCCACAAATAACAATCACTCACACAGACAAAGGAAGCAGAGGGAACACTTATACAATGACTAATGAGGGAATAAGGACCAGGTGTGTGTGATTGCAGACAAGACAAATGGAGTGATGATAAATGGATCGGCAGTAGCTAGTAAGCGGTGGCGGGCGAAACCTGCCCGAACAAGGAGGGCAGCCTCGGCGGAAGTCGTGACACAGGGAGGTGACCAAGAACCCGGTGGTCACTTGACAGAGCTCTAGAGTTCCTCTGTGGAGATGGGAGAACCTTCCAGAAGGACAACCATCTCTGCAGCACTCCACCAATCAGGCCAGACGGAAGTCACTCCTCAGTAAAGGCACACTGACAGCCCGCTTGGAGTTTGCCTTCCAACAGGACAACGACCCTAAGCACACAGCCAAGAAAATGCAGGAGTGGCTTCGGGACAAGTCTGAATGTCCTTGAGTGGTCCAGCCAGAGCCCCGGACTTGAACTCGATCTAACATCTCTGGAAGACCTGAAAATAGCTGTGCAGCAACGCAACCACATCCAACCTGACAGAGCTTGAGAGGATCTGCAGAGAAAAAATGGGAGTAACTCCTAAATACAGGTGTGCCAAGCTTGTAGCGTTATACCCAAGAAGAATCGATGCTGTAATCACTGCCAAGTGTGCTTCAACAAAGTACTGAGTAGGGTCTGAATACTTATGTAAATGTAATATTTCCGTTTTTTAAAAACCTGTTTTTGCTTCGTCATTATCGGGTATTGTGTGTAGATTGAAAGGGGGAAAAAGCGATTTAATAAATGTAAGAATAAGGCTGTAACGTAACAAAATGTGGAAAAAGTAAAGCGGTCTGAATACTTTCCGAAGGCACCGTAAATCCTGGTGGGGCAAACTCAACACATTTTATAATATGCATGCCAGCAAAGCCATTATACAACACAATGTCACGTTGTTGAATGGCGGGTCAGACCAAGGCGCGCGTGATATATTTATTAAAGTAATAAACAACACAACAAAACAACAAAGGAAAGCGAAGCGTGAAGTCCAAGGTAGAACACACAACATAACTTACAAGGAACAAGATCCCACAACTAGGCTGTGCCAATAGGCTGCTAGTATGGGCCCCAATCAGAGAATGGACCTACAGCTGCCTCTGATTGAACCACACGGCCAACAGAATCTACACATAATAGATCGACAACATAGAAAAAGCACAACAAGGAATATACACACCCTGACTCAACATATAAGCGTCCCTGATTCCGGGCGTGAGAGTACCCCCAAAGGTGCGGACTCTGACCGCTGCAACATAAGCTATAACAGGGTAGGGGCCGGGTGGGTATTCCGCCTCGGAGCGGATCCGGCTCGGGGCGTGACGACCTCTCACTCTCGCCTCCCTGTTGCGCCCCTGGTCTGGTCTGGACCTCGGCGCGCTGCTTCCCCTCTCCTTCCTCCCCCAATCCGCCAGGCCCTGTCTGGACCCTGGTGTGGGAGACCCCGAACCTGGAGAGGGGCTGACATCATGGTCTAGACTGGAGCCGCTGGCCGGAGCTGGACTAGGCACCGGTGGAGCGGACAGCTCTGGCTCGGGGTGGAGCCGCTGACCGAAGCTGGATCAGGCACCGGTGGGGCGGACTGCTCTGGGTTCGGAGTGGTGCCGCTGACCGGAGCTGGACTGGACCCCGGTGGAGCGGACTGCTCTGGCTCCGGAGTGGCGCAGCTGGCCGGAGCTGGATCAGGCACCGGTGGGGCGGACTGCTCTGGCTCCGGGGTGAAGCAGCTGACCGGAGCTGGATCAGGCACCGGTGGAGCGGACTGCTCTGGCTCCGAGTGGAACAGCTGACCGGCACTGGATCAGGCACCGGTGGAGCGGACTGCTCTGGCTCGAGTGGAGCAGCCGGCCGGTGCGGACCAGGCACCGGTGGAATGGGCGCGGGCGTGCCGGACTGGCGGCGCCCACCACTGGCTTGAGTGCGAGGGCAGGAACAGGCCGGGCCGGACTGGCGGCGCACACCACTGGCTCGGTGCGAGGAGCAGGAACAGGCCGGGCCGGGCTGGCGTGCGCACCACTGGCTGGTGCAAGGAGCAGGAACAGGCCGGACCGGGCTGGCGGCGCGCACCACTGGCCCGGTGCGAGGAGCAGGAACAGGCCGGGCCGGGCTGGCGGCGCGCTCCACTGGCTCGGTGCGAGGAGCAGGAACAGGCCGGGCCGGGCTGGCGATGCGCACCACTGCTTGGTGCGAGAGCAGGACAGGCCGGGCCGGGCTGGCGGCGCGCACCACTGGCTTGGTGCGAGGAGCAGAAACAGGCCGGGCCGGGCTGGCGGCGCGCACCACTGGCTCGGTGCGAGGAGCAGGAAGGGGCCGGGCTGGCGGCGCGCACCACTGGCTTGTGCGGGAGAGGAACAGCCGGGCCTGGCTGGCGGCGTGCACCACTGGCTCGGTGCGGGGGCAGGGCAGGCCGGGCCGGGCTGGCGGCGCGCACCACTGGCTTGGTGCGGAGCAGGCAGGGCCGGCCCGGTGGCGGCGTGCACCAGAGGCTTGGTGCGGGGTGCGGAGCGGGCCGGGCCGACTGGGAACCGCACCACTGCGGGTGCGGGGAGCAGGAGCGGGCCGGATCGGACTGGCGACCACGCACCACTTGCTTGGTGCGAGGGCAGGACTGGGTTCCTTTGTTACCCCCGCTCCTTCTGCTGCCTAACCAGCTCCTCTCGCCGTGCCTCTACACTTTCCTTCTCCCTTTTAGCCTACTGTCGCGCCTCCCTCTGACCCGAATAACTCCTGCTCCCTCTGAACCAATAGCCCCCGTAACATGGTGGCCTCCTCACCTGCAGATCCGCCCTTTAACGGCCTCCTGCTGCCTCGTCGTCCACACCGTGTGCCCCCACAATTTTTTTTATTGGGGTTGCCTCTCGGGTCTCCGTTTCACCTCTCCTGCCTGGGCTTCCTCCTTTGCCCAGGGTCCGCTATCGGCTAATCTCACCTCCATCTCCCTCATCCCTTTCAGGGCCTCCATATGCTTGGCCAGATCCTCTCTTATCTCCTCCCAAGTCCATGATCTCTGCTCCACTACCTGTGTCCAGGGTGTCTGCTGCTCCTGGGCACGCTGCTTGGTCCTCGTTTGGTGGGATCTTCTGTCACGTTCGTTGAATGATGGGTCAGACCAAGGCGCAGCGTGATATGCGTACATGTTTATTAAAGTAATAAACAACACAGGAAATGAAACGTGAAGTCCAAGGTAGAACACACAACATACCTTACAAGGAACAAGATCCCACAACTAGACTGTGCCAATAGGCTGCTTAAGTATGGACCCCAATCAGAACAACGAGCTACAGCTGCCTCTGATTGGGAACCACACCGACCAACATTGATCTACACATAATATATCGACAACATAGAAAAGCACAACAAGGAATATACACACCCTGACTCAACATATAAAGCGTCCCCTGAGTCAGGGCGTGACACACAACACTAAACAATACATTAAATGCATTATAATGGTTACAAACAGTGCCCACAAACTGTTAGGGCCTACAAAATGCTGTCCCAACAGCTGAACTTTCCTTTCCAGCACCATCGAGTGAATCCTTACCACCCGTTTCACCTGGCTATCAGCGGAGCCTCGTTTGGCAACAAAACAGTTCATTCAGCCTAATTTACTGCTTTTTTCAAAACCATAGCTGATATTGTGTAACTTCGATAAAAAACACATTATTCTTCAATAATAACGAATGCCGACATGAGTTTTGACTTTTTAACTATACACAAACATTATTACATTTATGTACAGTAAATTCATAATGTTTGTTCTTAAATCATTATCACACTTAGCTCTAAGTATAAGCAAGTTCCTATTCGTTCCAGCACTTCCGAAATGGGCGGTGGCAGAAAGTGAGATAGATGTTAGTTCAGATAAATTCAGCAAGATGTTGAGGCCTTATAATAATATAATATGCCATTTAGCAGGCGCTTTTATCCAAAGCGACTTACAGTCATGCGTGCATACATTTTTTTTGTGTGTATGGGTGGACGGGGATCGAACCCACTACCTTGGCATTACGCGCCGTGCTCTACCAGCTGAGGTACAGAGGACCACTTAACTTTACTCTTCTTTGTCACCACACACACAGAGCGAGAGAGAGAGACGAGAGAGGGGGCGGGCGAGAGAGAGAGAGAGAGAGAGAGAGAGAGAGAGAGAGAGAGAGAGAGAGAGAGATTTAAATAATCTTTATTGGATCTGGGAGCCCACCACACAATAAATACTCATATAAAACCATAGTTACACATCAATTAAAAAACACAACTCCAATTCCTCCTCCACAGTAACTAAACACAACAGCCTCTGAATACCCCATATACTCATAAACAGATCAATATTGTTGACAAGTTTATAATAGGCAAACTCAACCCTTAGTCTCGCTGCCAACATTCCCTCCAGCATTCCCACCACATCCACAGACCCCTGTCCCCGAATACTGTTCTTTCGGGTCTTCCATATCGCTAATTTTGCGCCCCTAACACAAATTAAGCAACACAACTACACCGTTTTGACTAAACCTGTACTTTGGCCCAAATATATACAGTTGGGAAGAGAAAACCTCTCCCAGCGTTGAGACAATTAGTGATCAGGTCAATCATCCCGACCAACCTGGGACACTGTAAAAACAGATGTGCCAGAGTTTCAGACTCAGCATAGAATGGACACCCCTCCCCAACAGTAGGATCCAGGTGTACTAGATATATGTTGGTGGCTATGGCTCCTTGTATTATCCTCCATTGGAGGTCAGCTGTCCCTCTTATCAATAGGCAGTTTGTATAATGATCACCAACAGCCTTTTGGGAGGCACCTGGACCAAGCACACCCGCCCACCTACGTCGATTTTACCCCTTCCAGGGAAGAGGCATGGGACACCCTTTACACATACAGTGGGGGAAAAAAGTATTTAGTCAGCCACCAATTGTGCAAGTTCTCCCACTTAAAAAAGATGAGAGAGGCCTGTAATTTTTCATCATAGGTACACGTCAACTATGACAGACAAAATGAGAAAAACAAATCCAGAAAATCACATTGTAGGATTTTTAATGAATTTATTTGCAAATGATGGTGGAAAATATGTATTTGGTCACCTACAAACAAGCAAGATTTCTGGCTCTCCACAGACCTGTAACTTCTTCTTTAAGAGGCTCCTCTGTCCTCCACTCGTTACCTGTATTAATAGCACCTGTTTGAACTTGTTTGTAGTTTGTATAATGATCACCAACAGCCTTTTGGGGAGGCACCTGGACCAAGCACACCCGCCCACCTCGTCGATTTTACCCCCTTCCAGGGAAGAGGCATGGGACACCTTTACACATACAGTGGGGGAAAAAAGTATTTAGTCAGCCACCAATTGTGCAAGTTCTCCCACTTAAAAAAGATGAGAGAGGCCTGTAATTTTCATCATAGGTACCACGTCAACTATGACAGACAAAATGAGAAAAACAAATCCAGAAAATCACATTGTAGGATTTTTTAATGAGTTTATTTGCAAATGATGGTGGAAAATATGTATTTGGTCACCTACAAACAAGCAAGATTTCTGGCTCTCACAGACCTGTAACTTCTTCTTTAAGAGGCTCCTCTGTCCTCCACTCGTTACCTGTATTAATAGCACCTGTTTGAACTTGTTTTGTAGTTTGTATAATGATCACCAACAGCTTTTCGGGAGGCACCTGGACCAAGCACACCCGCCCACCCGTCGATTTTACCCCTTCCAGGGAAGAGCATGGGACACCTTTACACATACAGTGGGGGAAAAAAAGTATTTAGTCAGCCACCAATTGTGCAAGTTCTCCCACTTAAAAAGATGAGAGAGGCCTGTAATTTTCATCATAGGTACACGTCAACTATGACAGACAAAATGAGAAAAACAAATCCAGAAAATCACATTGTAGGAGTTTTTAATGAATTTATTTGCAAATGATGGTGGAAAATATGTATTTGGTCACCTACAAACAAGCAAGATTTCTGGCTCTCACAGACCTGTAACTTCTTCTTTAAGAGGCTCCTCTGTCCTCCACTCGTTACCTGTATTAATAGCACCTGTTTGAACTTGTTTGTAGTTTGTATAATGATCACCAGCAGCCTTTTGGGGGAGGCACCTGGACCAAGCACACCCGCCCACCTCGTCGATTTTACCCCTTCGGGAAAGGCATGGGACACCTTTACACATACAGTGGGGGAAAAAAGTATTTAGTCAGCCACCAATTGTGCAAGTTCTCCCATTAAAAAGATGAGAGAGGCCTGTAATTTTCATCATAGGTACACGTCAACTATGACAGACAAAATGAGAAAAAACAAATCCAGAAAATCACATTGTAGGATTTTTAATGAATTTATTTGCAAATGATGGTGGAAAATATGTATTTGGTCACCTACAAACAAGCAAGATTTCTGGCTCTCACAGACCTGTAACTTCTTCTTTAAGAGGCTCCTCTGTCCTCCACTCGTTACCTGTATTAATAGCACCTGTTTGAACTTGTTTTGTAGTTTGTATAATGATCACCAACAGCCTTTTGGGGAAGCACCTGGACCAAGCACACCCGCCCACCTCGTCGATTTTACCCCTTCCAGGGAAGAGGCATGGGACACCTTTACACATACAGTGGGGGAAAAAAGTATTTACTCAGCCACCAATTGTGCAAGTTCTCCCACTTAAAAAGATGAGAGAGGCCTGTAATTTTCATCATAGGTACACGTCAACTATGACAGACAAAATGAGAAAAACAAATCCAGAAAATCACATTGTAGGATTTTTAATGAATTTATTTGCAAATGATGGTGGAAAATATGTATTTGGTCACCTACAAACAAGCAAGAGTTCTGGCTCTCACAGACCTGTAACTTCTTCTTTAAGAGGCTCCTCTGTCCTCCACTCGTTACCTGTATTAATAGCACCTGTTTGAACTTGTTATCAGTATAAAAGACACCTGTCCACAACCTCAAACAGTCACACTCCAAACTCCACTATGGCCAAGACCAAAGAGCTGTCAAAGGACACCAGAAACAAAATTGTAGACCTGCACCAGGCTGGGAAGACTGAATCTGCAATAGGTAAGCAGCTTGGTTTGAATAAATCAACTGTGGGAGCAATTATTAGGAAATGGAAGACATACAAGATCACTGATAATCTCCCTCGATCTGGGGCTCCACCCAAGATCTCACCCCGTGGCGTCAAAATGATCACAAGAACGGTGAGCAAAAATCCCAGAACCACACGGGGGGCCTAGTGAATGACCTGCAGAGAGCTGGGACCAAAGTAACAAAGCCTACCATCAGTAACACACTACGCCGCCAGGGACTCAAATCCTGCAGTGCCAGACGTGTCCCCCTGCTTAAGCCAGTACATGTCCAGGCCCGTCTGAAGTTTGCTAGAGTGCATTTGGATGATCCAGAAGAGGATTGGGAGAATGTCATATGGTCAGATGAAACCAAAATAGAACTTTTTGGTAAAAACTCAACTCGTCGTGTTTGGAGGACAAAGAATGCTGAGTTGCATCCAAAGAACACCATGCCTACTGTGAAGAATGGGGGTGGAAACATCATGCTTTGGGGCTGTTTTTCTGCAAAGGGACCAGGACGACTGATCCGTGTAAAGGAAAGAATGAATGGGGCCATGTATCGTGAGATTTTGAGTGAAAACCTCCTTTCATCAGCAAGGGCATTGAAGATGAAACGTGGCTGAGTCTTTCAGCATGACAATGATCCGAAACACACCGCCCGGGCAACGAAGGAGTGGCTTCGTAAAAAGCATTTCAAGGTCCTGGAGTGGCCTAGCCAGTCTCCAGATCTCAACCCCATAGAAAATCTTTGGAGGGAGTTGAATGTCCGTGTTGCCCAGCGACAGCCCCCAAAATATCACTGCTCTAGAGGACATCTGCATGGAGGAATGGGCCAAAATACCAGCAACAGTGTGTGAAAACCTTGTGAAGACTTACAGAAAACGTTTGACCTGTGTCATTGCCAACAAAGGGTATATAACAAAGTATTGAGAAACTTTTGTTATTGACCAAATACTTATTTTCCACCATAATTTGCAAATAAATTCATTAAAAATCCTACAATGTGATTTTCTGGATTTTTTCTCTCTCATTTGTCTGTCATAGTTGGCGTGTACCTATGATGAAAATTACAGGCCTCTCTCATCTTTTTTAAGTGGGAGAACTTGCACAATTGGTGGCTGACTAAATACTTTTTTCCCCACTGTATTCTGTACATGGCCTTCTTTCCCACCTCCTTGAACTCCCCCAGCTCCGGGGTATCAAAGGAAAGCAGCATCCCCCACGTCCTCCTCGAATGCCCCCGCCGCAGCACTAACAATCAGTGCAGGGAACACATAATCCAGACCCTCCTTCCACAGAATTGGAAGTGTCAGTCACATACTGCAGATGAAGTACTGGCAAGGAGTCACAGACCTCAGCGACGACCTTCCTCAGTAGGCGAGACAATCTTTCTCCCAGCTCCTCCAACGACCTATTCCTGTTCCGCATCAGATGACCCAGCTTAGTACACCCCACGCCTAACAGGCATGAATGTAGGCTAGCTGAACCCAGAACACGGGACTGGATGGCAGTGTTGTGAAAAACAGGCTCTTCAAAAAGCCACATCCCTGGTGGCGTGCAGGCCTTACGGGACTTGACCAGAACTCTCCAAGCCTGCATAACAGACTCATAAAATGGAGTCAGGCCAGGCAACTCACCCCCCTCCAGCTTTAAGAGGAAAAGGTGCTTGTCTAAGCTCAAACAGCCCGCTCTCCTCATCAATGTGTAGGCTGTGTCAACCCAGCTAGAACCGTCACTGTACAACAGTCTATGTGCTGCTTGAAGCCGGAAAGCCAAGATCCTGGAAGAAATGTCCACCAGGCCTTGCCCACCCTCGTGCAGTGGCAGGTACAGGGCTGAAGCTTTAATCCAATGTTGTCCAGACCAGAAAGAAATTGACAAGGGTCCTCTGAAGCTCTTGTATCAGACCCTTTGGTGGCTGCAAAATCATTAGTCTGTGCCACAGGGTAGAGGCAGCAAGATTATTAGCTACCAGTACCCTTCCTCTATAAGACAGCTGGGGCAGCACCCATTTCCATCTTGACAGTCTGGCACACACTTTCTCCACTACACCCTCCCAGTTATTTTTCTGAAAGACATCGGAGCTTAGAAAACCCCCCAAAATCTTCATCCCATCTCTGCCCCCACTGAAGCCCCCCTGGTAACCGTGGAGCGGACCCCATCTGAAGCTGACCTGCCCCAGCGCTTCACTCTTTCCCCAATTGACTCTAGCTGAGAAGGCCCCCTCATACACCTTTAAAGCGTTTGAGAGAACCTTAACATCCTCACCCCCTGTAATAAAAAGCAGTCACGTCATCTGCATACGCAGACAATGCTATCGTGGGACCCTTCATTACACCTGGCACAGAGAAACCAGTAAGCTTCGCTCTTAAAAAACAAAGCATTGGTTCAATCGCCAGACTATATAACTGCCCTGAAATTGGGCATCCCTGCCTGATGCCCCCTTTGGACAGGGATGGGGCAACTCAAACCACCCCCCACCTTCACCATACACGAGGCCCCAGCATACAGTAAATTCAACCAAGACAAAAAAACATCCCCAAACCCAAAGGCTTTCATTGTTTTAAACAAGTACTGGTGGTCCACACGATCAAAAGCCTTCTCCTGATCCAAAGAAAGTAAACCCACATTTACATCAGACAGTTTACAAATGTCTAAAACATCTCTTATTAGAAACAAGTTGTCAACAATAGAGCGATTAGGTACACAGTAAGACTGGTCCTTGTGGACCAACAGATACTCTTTCAACCTGTTTGAGAGATATTTAGAAACAATTTTATATTCTGCACACAGCAAAGCAACAGGTCTCCAATTTTTATGAGAGCCAAATCCACCTTTTTTGGCGACAGTGAAAGTACCGCGTTGACATGATACAGGAAGAGAGCCCTCATGAAAAAGATTCACACACCATTTCATAAAAATCCTCCCCAATAGACCCCCCAAAAGTGCTTATAAAACTCAGATGGTAAACCATCAATGCCAGGGGGCTCGGCCTGTTGAGAGCTGCATAACTGCTGTGGACAGCTCTTGCAGTGTAATGTCAGAGTCCAATGCGACTCTTTGCTCAGGTCCCAATTGAGGAAGACCGTGTAACAACTGTTCAGTACACAGAGAGTCACAATCCTCCGCCTTATAGAGGGCAGAGTAGAAATCCACGGCATGTTGACGCATTTCACTGTCATCCGTGGTCACCTTCCCATCAGGGAGACAAAGGCAGACCATCTGTTTACGTTGCAATGTCGACTGTCCTAGGTTTTTTTTTAAAAGCACTAGGAGCATCCATATCCTTGAGGGAAGCGAAACGAGACCTAATCAAGGCACCCTTCACTCTTTCATGCAGAAACAACCTCAGTTCATGTTTCTTGTCCTGTAAATGCATGACTAGTCCGGGGTCATTCTGAGTGAGCAACTTCAATTCAATAGATTTGATGTCCTGTTCAAGGGCCCTGGTAGTCTCTTTAACTTCAATTCGAGACAGAGCAGTATACTGTTGACAAAATAATCGTATTTGGGCCTTCCCAACCTCCCACCATTGTCTCAAGGACTCAAAATTCCCTTTTGTAACCATCCATTTTTCGCAAAACAACAAAAACCTTTCACAAAACATGACATCATGTAACAATTTAACATTAAAATACCAATAAGATGATGACCTTCGTGGACAGGACAAGTGAATATCAACAGTGACAATATGGTGATCAGAGAAACCCACAGGAGTAATGTCACACCTTCCAACCCTACTACAGTATTTCTCAGATACATACAACCTGTCTAACCTTGCTGCACTGACATGACCTTCATTAACTTTTTAGCCATGTGTACTGCCTAACTTTTGCATTCCTTACTCTCCACACATCAGAAAGCTCAAACTCAGTTAACAGACCAGACAGGCAAGTGGCTGACCGCAGGTGAGGTTCTTCAGCGGTGCGATCAACAGTAAAATCCACTGTACAGTTCCAGTCCCCCTAAAACCATACACCCCTCTTGGTCACACTGTCTTAAGGTTTCCTTTATTTGATCCAAACCAACAATACGCTCTGTACCCTCATTAGGAGCATAAACATTAAATAAAAAAAAAAATAAAAAACATAACATCCACCTTGACCAATAAAACCCGACCCTTGACAATCTCTGTTGTAGATACCACAGTCACCCCTAAGCCTGAAGAAAACAAGATTGCCACCCCAGCACTGAAATTAGTACCATGACTGAGTATATGCTGCCCCTCCCACCACATACCCCAGTCAACCTCATTTTCCTCATCACTATGTGTCTCCTGTAGGAAAACTACATTAAGCCTTTTCTGTTTTATTACTTCTAATACCCAAGCCCTCTTATTCCTGTCCCTTCCTCCATTAATATTGAGAGAACCTACCCTTAGTATCTCCATATAGAAAAGAAAAAGGAAAAGCAGAAGATACCACAGAGAAACCAGACAAAGAGAATAAAACACCCTATGAGGCATAATCATCATCATTATTTAAATGTTCTCTTAACCTGACCATGTTTCCCGCCACCTTTTGCTGCTGCAACAGCAGTAACACATTTCCTCAAAGCGAAACCGCTTCTTCTCACTCAACTGATCTAACCCCACCGTCTTCTGTAACATCACAGCTGACCTCACAAACTTATCAACATCAAAATAATCTGCCAATTTGACAGATTTCCCAAAACTCTGATCCAGAAACCCATTTACCTCCTCTAGATCGTAAATTGAGTCCTCACCAGCTGATATCGTATCAAGAGAGATATCCATATCCTTCTCCTGATCCTCCTCAACTGAGGCCACAGACCACTGACTCCCCTCTACCACATCCCTTTCAACACTCCCCACTTGCACCCCATCACTCGTAGTGGGCATCTCCTCCACTACCTGGGAGACTAGCCCCACCTGAACCCCATTACTCGTAGTGGGCATCTCCTCCACTACCTGGGAGCCTAGCTCCACATGAACCCCCTCCTGTACCCCAGCACTCATAGTGGGCATCTCCTCCACTACCTGGGAGATTAGCTCCACATGAACCCCTCCTGTAACCCATTACTTGTAGTGGGCATCTCCTCCACTACCTGGGAGATTGGCTCCACATGAACCCCTCCTGTACCCCAGCACTCGTGACTGGGCACCTCCTCACCAGTCTGAAATGGCTCTTCAGATCCATCCTTACCTTCTACAACAATATTTTTCTGCTGCATAACATTTCCCTCTGGTACAAGTTGCAACTCTGTGCCCTCAACACGGACAACATGTTCCTCAGCAACAGATGCTTGTGGCTGCTCTACCGCTGTCAGCCCACCTCTCCCTACATCAGTGGGCCCAGGCGTTACGAGGACCACCTGCGCCCCTCCCTCTGCCTTCTCCCTTTTCGGGCAAGCATGTAACGCTTATGACCAACATCCCCACACTCAAAACACAGTTGACTACCCGTACTAGCATAAGCCATTTACAGTCAATTGTCATACTTGACTTTAAAAGATAACTCCAAAGTCTGCTCCGGTGAGTCCAAAAACATAAACACCTGTCGCCAAAAGCGACATAACCTGTTTCAACGCCCGGGTGTTTGCAACCCCAACGGGACAACCTTAATTGAACTTGCAAACTTCCCAAAGCGCAATAACTCGCGCTCCAATAGGTAATTTGGAATAAACGGCGGTACATTTGAAATCGTTACCCTTGTTGACAGAGAAAAAAAGCGGCGTAACTTGAATAAACATTCGTTTAAGAAGTCGCCATGCTCAACCATATGATCAACAAGGCGCTCTTCTTTAAGAAATACCACCACCGCTTTATTCATCCGTGGCGCATAAGCAACATTCTCATATCCTACTTTCTCTCCTACGGCGACCAGAAACTCCTCCACCGTGACAGTAGCTTCAGTAACACACCTAAAGCCGTGCCGAAGTGAGAGGGACGGCGTCCCCATTCGGACTTAACACTCACTCAAACAATTCCCAGCATGACCAAACACTCCCAGCATAAAGAGGAGAGAGAGAGAGAGAGAGAGAGAGAGAGAGAGAGAGAGAGAGAGAGAGAGAGAGAGAGAGAGAGAGAGAGGAGAGAGAGAGAGAGAGAGAGAGAGAGCCTACCATTTGAAGTATTTTTATTATGTGGTCTAAAAGGGAAGGAAAATACAATCACGAGGCTCCACTTTTATAGACAATATACCGGCGCACAGACAGCGCATTGCACAAACAAAACATCCCTCGAACAACCCTCGCAATATGAACTGGAATTATATTAACTTTTTGTTGAACAAAAGTATTTTAATGGGAAGAGACTGTCACTGGCAAACATGGTTTCAGACCATCGTATAGTATAATACACAAAGTAAGCAAAACAATGAAATACATCAATATAACATCGCCTAAAATGATGAGTAAGATACTAATGAGATTGACCTTCATGTACACTACGCCATCCCATCTGGTTTGGGCTTAGTGGGACTATCATTTGATTTTCAACAGGACAAATACCCAACACACCTCCAGACTGTGTAAGGGCTATTTTACCAAGAAGGAGAGTGATGGAGTGCTGCATCAGATGACCTGGCCTCCACAATCCCCGACCTCAACGCAATTGAGATGGTTTGGGATGAGTCGGACCACAGAGTGAAGGAAAGGTGCTCAGCATATGTGGGAACTCCTTCAAGACTGTTGGAAAAGCATTCCAGGTGAAGCTGGTTAAGAGAATGCCAAGAGTGTGCAAAGCTGCCTTCAAGGCAAAGGGTGGCTATTTGAAGAATCTCAAATATACTGTAAAATATATTTTGATTTGTTTAACACTTTTTGGTTACTACATTTTTCCATATGTGTTATTTCATAATTGTGATGTCTTCACTATTATTCTACAATGTAGAAAATAGTAAAAATAAAGAAAAACCCTTGAATGAGTAGGTGTGTCCAAACTTTTGACTGGTACTGTATAAACAATATAACAATGGAGATGTACAAACTATGGCATAAGGGAGACGATGAGCGGGAAAGAGGCAAGCCATAATATTGATTAAGACATGAGAGAGCTGAGATGGACGATATGCCTATTCGTTCCGCACTTTTGAAATGTACCAACAAAATTCGAACATGGGCGTCTTACTATTCTGCCCCTGTGCGGAAATGGGGGCACATAAGCAGACAATGAAAGCTCTTGCAATATTCGATGATGACATTTCTCCAAAACAGGCTATAGGCTACATGTGCACCACCAAGTCAGAACAGTAGGCTAAGTTCTGAGGGGAGAGGGACCAAATTGTTAGGGTGAGACACATAGGCTACTAACAGCTTACTACACAACATATACTTACTTTCTTAGTTACAGTATACATACAGTATGCCCCTGGCATACTACATCACTCTATACAGCAGCATTTTTATAACAATTTTCCTGCAATTCTATATTGTTGTTTTTTCGACAGGGAATCCATGTTTACTTGACAGAACACAACCTTTTTTTCTTAGGTTTTTGCCAAAATAAATTCAATTGAAAGAGTAGACTAAACTAGTTTTTCTGACTAAATTACTAATCTACCGCGTTCCCTCAAAGCCCCACCCACCGTGATTGATTGACAGGCCAAACTGTTAAAGGTAAATCAATATTGACACATTGGTTTCCTTGCCCTAAGTGTCCACACAGCAGAGCCAATAATACATAATTTGAAGAACAAACATCATTGTGGCAATTCGTATCTTGCAGTAAAACTGTAAATTGCTTTCTTCTCAAGAGAAGACAGGTTTAAAGCTGCAATATGTAACCTTTTGGGCTACCCTACCAAATTCACATAGAAATTAGTTAGATCTGTCATTCTCATTGAAAGCAAGTCTAAGAAGCAGTAAATAGGTTCTATGTGTGCTATTTCTGTGCTTCCCGTTCTTAAGTTTCGTTTTTGCATCTTTTACTTCCAGTTTTGCACACCAGCTTCAAACAACTGTACATACACCATTTTAGTTATTGAAAATATATTTCACAGCAGTTTAGATGGTACAATGATTCTCTACACTATGCATTGCTTGTTTTGTCACATAAACTGAAATTAGGCGAACTATTAAGAATTTTTGCAAGCAGGAAATGGTGAAGCAATTTCTGCATATTGCACCTTTAATGTTAATAAAGGTTATGTTGCTTAGAAAATAGTCTGGATCATATAGGTCTAGGCCTAGACGATATCCAAAACAACAGACTGAATTCATACTTTTTCAGTCATTTTAATTGTAAATTCATGTCTTTCTATTCAATACCACAACTTTTTTTTTACCCCAGCCGGGAACTCTCTGTCTGGCTACTTTTTCTATTTGGCTGGCTAGTCCATGTACTTGGAAAACACTGGGCTTTGGCTTTAGGGCTAAATGTAACTAGCTAGCTAATGTAGCACGTTGACACACTACGTCGACTATTGAACAGGAGTTGTTTTGGTACTTCGCTGGTTGATGTGGCATGTATCTGTGCTCCACAGCAATGTTTTGGTCCCATTTTACTGGCTTTGTTTAAATTTTGGAGTTGTTGTTCTTGTGAACGGTCGGGAGGTTTGGCATCCGACACAAATTCTTCTCAGGTGGTTACTTGTTGGTGGCAGCCATCTTGAGTTTGGGTCAACATCAAAGTCAGTTGGAGATAGAGCCAGACAGGTATTATAAACACAATGTCTGTGGTCGAACCAAAAAAATACAGCAAAAAAAACGTCTAGGTCTGCTTTTGTTTATACCCCCCCCCCCCCCCCCCACCCCCTTTTTGTTCCACACCCTATTTCTCCATCCCGCCCTCTGTCCCTATCTCTGTCACTATTTATCTCAATGTGACCCACTATGACCTTGGAATAGAGGAGGGCAGGAGGTAAAGGGGGGAGAAAAGGCAGGAGGAGGGGGAAGATGGATGAGGGGAGGACAGCAGCAGGTGGTTGTCATGGAAACAGCGCAGATTGTTACACTACTCACGTCAACAGGCGAGTGTAGATGGGGGGAGAGGGAGGGAGGGGGAGAAAGAGCGTCAGCACTTACGTAAGTACCCACAAACCCCCGTTTGGTAAATATCGACCACACGAGTCTACAGCACTGAGGAGTGGGGAGCACGTGAGTGTGAAACAGAGGATGACAGGCGGGCTGGCAGACGGGCAGGGAGGGACTCACACGCATACACAACATCTTGCACACACAGGGGCACGAGCACACACACACACACACTCTCCCTCTCACCCTTTCAATTTGTTTTCTTACTCACGCACACGCACACATACCCACGCGCAACACACACACACACACACACACACACACACACACACACACACACACACACACACACACACACAGAGACTCCCACATAGATACACACTCCTTCATACACTAGCTTCCACACATACATGGGCACAAGCTGATTCCACATACTAAAGGACCGTCAGACTCACATGGACAAACACACCTGACTAAACACACCTCCACAGAAACACACACTTGCTCTCTCTCTCTCATGCACAAAAACATAACACACACCATTACACACAACACAGAGAGAGAGAGAGAGAAGAGCGAGGGAGAAATAGAGGAGAGGGAGAAACAAAGAGAGAGAGAGCAGAGAGGAAGACAGAGACAAAAGTGCGAAGAGAGAGAGAGGTGAAAAGCGAGAGAAAGAGAGGGAGAGCAGTGAGAGTGGTTCTTGGTGTCTCCCTGGCTCGGCGTTCTCATCTGCTCCCTGTCCTAATCGTGGCGCATGGAGAATGAGATTTCTTAGCGAGTTGTGTGTGTGAGCTTGGGGAACAGAGGAGAGAGGGAGAAGGAGAGGGTCCATATAGACGGATGGGGGGAGTGAGGGAGAGGCGGAGGGCTATGGATGAAATATTTAGGGAAATGTAACAGCATTGATGACGGGGAAGGGGGCAGGGGAGAGAAAGAGATTGATGAAGTGAGAGGGGAGCCAGGCAGGTGATTTTTGCTGACACCATATGCTGTTTTGGACGGGGATGTACCCGGTGGTATCAATGGAAAAGAGGAGATGAGAAGGAGGGGGGAAAAGAGTGAGGGATGAGAGAGAGGGAGAGAGATGAAGAGAGGTAGGGAGGAATGGAGGAAGAGAGAGAGGGGGAGAGATTTGAGGAAGAAAGAGAGAGGGACAGAGAGAGGTTTAGCGAAAAAGAGAGAGAGAGAAGGATGGGAGAGAGAGGTAATTAGCTCCGGAGCGCCAGAATGTCCCGGGGAGTCGGGATTTAGGCTCGTGCTTGAGTGCCTCAGAGTATACAGTTCTCCGCTCTCTTGGTGTGTTTGTGCGTATGTGTGTGTATGTGTGTGTGTGTGCGTGCTTGCATGCGTGCGTGTGCATGTGTGTTCGTGTGTGTGTATATTTGTGTATGTATGTGTGTGTGCACTGGGGGGATTCAAGGCTGAGTAAGTGAGGAAGCGTGCCTGGTCTCGGCATCAAAACGAAAAACAGCCGTTGTGTAACCAAGAAAATAAATGAAATATGTAAAACAGCAGCACGTCCTGGAGGCAGCTTATAATGGAAAATAGGAGCGAGAGCTAGATAATGTCCTAACCCTGCCTTCTCAATCATTAATGAAGGGGAAGTTAGCGTAGCATTATTGGACACTAACGCTACGCTAACGCTACGCTAGGCCTTTCTTCATTGAGAGGCTTTGATTTTCCATGCTAATTGTGTTAGCGAGGGTTAATTGACAGGTGTGGTGTGTTGTGTTAGCGCAGTGCTTGTTTGCGGGTCTGGCTGGTAGCAGTGCTAGCGACAGGCTAGGAGAGACAGACAGACAGGTGACGCGGGGAAGCATCCTGTCCTCCTGTTCTCCTCTATAAAGTAGGTGAGCAGATGTCTACCATTTCCTGGGGGAAGGAGATAAATTAAGTTTCCCCTCTCTCTCTCTCTCTCTCTCTCTCTCTCTCTCTCTCTCTCTCTCTCTCTCTCTCTCTCTCTCTCTCTCTCTGTCATCTCATTCTATCTATCACTTCTTCTCTTCATCCTACCCTCTCTTCCTAAGTATTTCCCTCTAATCTCTTGCTCTATCATCTCAACTGCCTCTTACTCCACCCAAATTGCCCTCTCCCTCTCCTACTTATTGCCTCACCTCTCTCTCTCTCTTATCTCTTCCCACCTGTCTCTTTCTTAGTCCCCCATTTCTTTCCCCTATGCTCCCACACCCACTATTTTCTATACTTTTCGTCTCTCTCTCCTCTCTCCCTCTTTCCGCAATCCTTTCTCGCGCCTCTTTTGAACCACCCTTCTCCCTTTCCATCTCTTATCCCTCTCTCCTTCTCTCTTTCGTCCCCTGCAGGCAAACAAACTTCGCACCAAAACACTGAAGAACACTCTGAACCCGGTATGGGCGAGACACTGATGTACCACGGCATCACCGCTATCGACATGACCACCAAAACCCTCAGGTACTGAACTACAGAGAACTACAACTCCTACTTGTATATTATACTGGCATATATTATAAAACAACTTGCCTACAGTTCCCAGAGGGCCATCTGGCCAATTAATTATCCCACGGACAAAGAAAAAAAACTGCCAAGCACTCCGGCCAACTGTTCCATTAGCAGTCGCGCGGTAACCCACTCAGGTGTTGGCTCTCGTTGAGTCTCAGCCCCCTCATTCCTCGAGTGCTGTTGATACGGGACGCTGAAGTGATTGAGGTCGAGCTCAGCAACTTTGTGCGTGTGTGTTCAGTGCATTCGGAAAGTATTCAGACCCCTTGACTTTTCCACATTTTGTTATGTTACAGCCTTATTCTAAAATGGAATAAAAAAATGTTTTCCCTCATCAGCCTACATACAAAACCATAATGACAAAGCAAAAACAGGATTTTAGAAATGTCTGCAAAGAAATAAAAATAAAAATGAAATCAGTACTTTGTTGAAGCACCTTTGGCAGCGATTACAGCATTGATTATTCTTGGGTATGACGCTACAAGCTTGGCACACCTGTATTTGGGGAGTTTCTCCCATTCTTCCATGCAGATCCTCTCAAGCTCTGTCAGGTTGGATGGGGAGCGTCGCTGCACACCTATTTTCAGGTCTCTCCAGAGATGTTTGATCGGGTTCAAGTCCGGGCTCTGGCTGGGCCACTGAAGGACATTCAGAGACTTGTCCCGAAGCCACTCTTGCGTTGTCTTGGCTGTGTGCTTAGGGTCGTTGTCCTGTTGGAAGGTGAACCTTTGCCCCAGTATGAGGTCCTTAGCACTCTGGATCAGGTTTTCATCAAGGGTCTCTCTGTACTTTGCTCCGTTCATCTTTTCCTCGATCCTGACTAGTCTCCCAGTCCCTGCCACTGAAAAACATCCCCACAGCATGTGCTGCCACCACCATGCTTCGCCGTAGGGATGGTGCCAGGTTTCCCCCAGACGTGGCGCTTAGCATTCAGGCCAAAGATTCAATCTTGGGAATCTGGTTTCTCTGGTCTGAGAGTCTTTAGGTGCCTTTTGGCAAACTCCAAGCAGGCTGTCATGTGCCTTTTACTGAGGAGTGGCTGTAGAGATGGTTGTCCTTCTGGAAGGTTCTCTCATCTCCGCAGAGGAACTCTGGAGCTCCGTCGGGTTCTGTTTTCAGTTTTCATTATGGAGTATTGTGTGTAGATTAATGAGGTTTTCTTTTTTAAAATCCATTTTAGAATAGAGGTAACGTAACAAAATGTGGAAAAAGGGAAGGGGTCTGAATACTTTCCGAATGCACTGTATGTGTTTGTATGTGTTTTTGTGTTTGGCAACCGTCATGATAATGCAGCAAGGTAAAACCCATGCCTCAGGGATATACACACAGATATAGGCACACACACACACACGCACATACAGTGCCTTCAGAAAGTATTCACACCCCTTGACTTTTCCACATTTTGTTGTGTTACAAGGTGGGATTAAAATAGATTTAATTGTCCTTTTTTTGTCAACGATCTATACAAAATACTCTGTAATGTGGAAGAAAATTCTAACTTTTGTTTTTAAAAAACACACACAAAAACCACTAGTATATCTTGATTACATAAGTATTGAACCCCCTGAGTCAATACATATTAGAATCACCTTTGGCAGTGATTACAGCTGTGAGTCTTTCTGGGTAAGCCTCTAATAGCTTTGCACACATGAATTGTACCATATTTGGCCATTATTATTTTAAAAAATCATTCAAGCTCTGTAAAGATGGCGGTTGATCATTGCTAAACAGCCATTTCCAAGTCTTGCAATAGATATTCAAGCCGATTTAAGTCAAAACTGTAACTCGGCCACTCAGGAACATTCAATGTCATCTTGGTAAGCAACTCCAGTGTATATTTGGCCTTTAGGTTATTGTCCTGCTGTCTCCAAGTGTCTGGTGGAAAGCAGACTGAACCAGGTTTTCCTCTAGGATTTTGCCTGTGCTTAGCTCTATTCCATTTATTTTTATCCTAAGAAACTCTGTAGTCCTTGCCAATGACCAGCATACCCATAACATGATGCAGCCACCACCATGGTTGAAAATATGAGTGGTACTCAGTGATGTGTTGTGTTGGATTTGCCCAAAAAATAACTCTTTGTATTCAGGACATAAAGTTAATTTCTTTGCTACATTTCTTGCAGGTTTACTTCAGTGCCTTATTGCAAACAGGAAGCATGTTTTTGAATATTTTTATTCTGTACAGGCTTCCTTCTTTTAACTATGTAATTTACATTAGTATTGTGGAGTAACTACAATGTTGTTGATCAATCCTCCGTTTTCTCCTATCGCAGCCATTAAACTCTGTAACTGTTTTAATGTCACCATTGGTCTCATGTTGAAATCCCTGAGCGGTTTCCTTCCTCTCCGGCAACTGAGTTAGGAAGGTCGCCTGTATCTTTGTAGTGACTAGGTGTATTGATACACCATCCAAAGTGTAATTAATAACTTCACCATTGCCAAAAGAATATTCACCGTTTGCTTTTAAAATTTTTTACCCATCTACCAATAGGTGCCCTTCTTTGAGAGGCATTGGAAAACCTCCCTGGTCTTTGTGGTTGAATCTGTGTTCGACAATCACTGCTTGACGGAGGGACCTTACAGATAATTGTATGTGTGAGTACAGAGAGCAGGTCATCATTCAAAAATAATGTTAAACACTATTATTGCACACAGAGTGAGTCCATGCAACTTATTATGTGATTTGTTAAGCACATTTTTACTCCTGAACTTATTTAGGCTTGCCATAACAAAGTGGTTGAATACTTATTGACTCAAGACATTTCAGCTTATATATATATAAAAAAAAAAAATCCCCTTTTTCGTGATATCCAATTGGTAGTTACAGTCTTGTCCTATCGCTGCAACTCCCACACGGACTCAGGAGAGGCGAAGGTCGACAGCCATGAGTCCTCCGAAACACGACCCTGTCAAGCCGCAGTGCTTCTTGACACACTGCTCCCTTAGCCCGGAAGCCAGCCGCACCAATGTGTCGGAGGAAACACCATACAACTGGCAACCGTGTCAGCGTGCATGCGCCCAGCCCCCAACAGGAGTCGCTAGAGCGGGATGGGACCAAGACATCCCGGCCGGCCAAACCCTCCCCTAACCCAGACGACACTGGGCCAATTGTGCGCCGCCTCATGGGTCTCCCAGTTGCGGCCGGCTGCGACACAGCCTGAGATCGAACCAGTGTCTGTAGTGACGCCTCTAGCACTGTGATGCAGTGTCTTAGACCGCTGCGCCACTGTTTAATTTGTAAACATTTCTTAAAACATAATTCCACTTTGACATTATGGGATGTTGTGTATAGGCCAGTGACACACAATCTCTATTTAATCAATTTTGTTGTATTAATCCATTGTAACACAACTAAATGTAGAAAAAGTAAAGGTGTGTGAATACTTTCTGAAGGCACTGTACACACACTTCTCACCCTCTCTCTAATGCATCCGGTCTGGAGTGTGCACTGGACAGATGCCCTCTGGCATGCAGTCAAGGGCAGACACTGGACAGATACCCTCTGGCATGCAGTAAAGGGCAGACACTGGGCAGAGAAGCCATGTAGCCCCCCACTCCCCACAGATACAAACACACACAAAACCCCCCTCCAAACACACACACACACACACACACACACACACTCCATCTCTTTGTAGATAAGGATTCAGGAAAGACCCTGAATGCCCAGGGAACCCACCCGACCTCCAGCCAAGGAGACAGCCCCTAGACACAGGCCAACACAGAAGCTAGGGAGAGCCAGGAAAGGAAGGAGAGAACGGAAGGGGTGCCAAGAAAGAGGGGATAAAAGTTGGGAGAGCGAGTGAGGGGTGCCAAGAAAAGGGGGGGTAGAGGAAGGGAGACAGCCAGGGAAAGGGGGGGATGCCAAGAAAGAGGGAAGAGAGAGAGGGATGCCAAGAAAGAGATGGATAGATGAGGACAGACAGGGGAAAGGAAAGGGAGAAGAGGATAGAAGAGAGAATTGGGGTTCCAAGAAAGAGGGGATAGAGGTGGAGAAAGAGAGGGAACAGGCGAAGAGAAAGTGGCGGAGTGCTTGGGAGAGGGGGAACATTTTCAGACGAGAAGGAGAGAGAGTGAGATAGAAAGAGATAGAGAGTGGGGAGTGGATGCAGGGCGAACCAAGAAAGAGAGAAAAAGTTGAGGGGAGAGAGAGAGAGATGGAAAGAGAAAGGGGCAGAGGGAAAGGAAGAGAGATGGGTTGAAGAGAGCCTATGGAGAGAAAGACTGGGGTTAGATAGAGAAAGACTAGTGATGGAGTGAGAGAGAAAGAAAGAGGGGAGAGCAGACCGAAGGAGTTAGGGAGAGGGCGTGAGTCACAGTCTGTGGGCACCCTGATGTGCTGCTTCCCCCTGGCTTGGCCCGTCCGTGAGACCAGCACCATTAGTCCCAGCAGGGTAGATCAGGAGGGGGGCTGCTCAAACTCTTCCCCCAGCATGGTGCACTGCCAAGCATAGAGGCACAGCCAAGACACAGCCTTTCCCCATGGGGGGCAGCGGGGGAACCAGAGCTAATGGCTGAACAGCAGGGGGACAATGACTGGGAAATGGGAATTAGCGTGGCATAGGCAGTGGATGTGAATAGGGAATTGTAGCGTAGCATAGGCAGTGAGATGTGAATAGGGAATTGTAGTGTAGCATAGAGTGGATGGGGATAGGGAATTGTAGTGTAGCATAGGGAGCAGAGGGAATGATCATGCTAATGTGCATTTAGCATCCAGCAAGGACTTGTATTGTGTTTTATAACTTCAGGCGCAAGGCATTAGCTGTAACTTCAATTCTTCCAAACTTGCTGCCCATGTACTTGTTCGTAGACTGCAGTGGTGGATCTTGGCAATTGTAACTGCCTCTGAGGTACAAAAATATTGAAAAACAGTGCTGTAAATGTCCTCCTCTTATATCATATTTCTTGGCTGCAATAAATAAATGTTTGACAAAGGGGAGACATTAACGATAAAAAGTTTAGCATTCTCCTAACTAATGGTTAAGGTTAGGATTGGGCGAGGTGAAGTTTATCCTAGATCTATACCCAGGGGAAACTTGACCCTGGAGCATCCTACTGTCAGTCAATGGAGAGCTCCATAGCGGTGTAGGAAAGGTATGTTGGCTCGGTGTGACAAAACCATGGCTACCGTCAACACCTTGTCATAGCCCAGGCAAGACCGACAGAGTGCCAGTCTGATGGCAGAAATCAATTTTTCCATCTCTCAACAGTAGAACCTCAAAGATACAAACCTCAGAGTTATGGACCCGACCAGTCAACTGAACAGGATAAATCAAACCAGTCCAGGACACATATTAAATGATGAATAAAAAGGAACTTCTGTCTGCTGCAGACAAACGTAAAAGTTGCTTACATGTGCTAAAACACATAAGCTATTTATAATATCTGGCTAAATGATTAGAAAACACTAACTACGCAATAAATATTTTCAATATCGGTTTGATGCACAGTGAATTTCAAAGTTAGACATTTCAGTTTAAACCTCCATCCGACATGTTCCTATCACTGAGGTCCTACTGTATCTCTCTACACTGAGTATACAAAACATTGCTCTTTCCATGTCATATACTGACCAGGTGAATCCAGGTGAAAGGTATGATCCCGTATTGATGTCACTTGTTAAATCCACTTCAATCAGTGTAGATGAAGGGGAGGAGACATGGACATTTAAGCCTTGAGCCAATTGAGACATGAATTATGTATATGTCCCATTCAGAGGATGAATGGGTAAGACAAAATATTTAAGTGCTGTTGAACGGGTATGGTAGCAGGTGCCAGGTGCACCGGTTTGTGTCAAGAACTGCAACGCTGCTGGGTTTTTCACGCTCAACAGTTTCCCGTGTGTATCAAGAATGTCCCACCACCCAAAGGACATCCAACTAACTTGACACAACTGTGGGAAGCATTGGAGTCAACATGGGCCAGCATCCCTGTGGAACGCTTTCGACATCTTGTAGAGTCCATGCCCCGATGAATTGAGGCTGTTCTGAGGGCAAAAGGGGTGGGAGGGTCCAAGTCAATATTAGGAAGGTTACTAATGTTACTAATGTTTGGTATACTCAGTGTATATCTCTATCTGTCTATCTCTCTATCACTTCTTCATGACTGCTGAGGTGCAATGCAGACATCTCACCATCATGTAATATAGAATGACACATAACATGGTTACTGATCCGTTATATAAGAATTGGAAAATATGCATGTTACTGCAACCCTGCAGTATGTCAGCATCCCAAATGGCACCCTATTCCCTATATAGTGCACTACATTTGACCAGAGCCCTATGCATTATATTGGTAGTAGGGTGCCATTTGGGACGTAGTGCATGCCTCACACTGATTAAGATGCAGAGAACACGGTTGGGGTGAAATTGTGAGAGTATCATGAAGAGCCTTCTGGTCCTGACACACACACACACACATACATACACACGGCAGGTATGACTAACATGCTGGAACCAACAGGAACCACTGTCACAGGGAGGGAGGGAGGGAGGGAGGGAGGGAGGGAGGGAGGGAGGGAGGGAGGGAGGGAGAGAGAGAGAGAGAGAGAGAGAGAGAGAGAGAGAGA